>NW_007727406.1:79963-148176 GCF_000696425.1 Galeopterus variegatus
TGACTCTAGTTGCACATTACAGTAAACTGTGAATCTCTAAAAATTTGCCCCTAAAAAATACATCCAGAAATTCAATTTTAATTAGTCTAGGTTAGGGCCAGGACATTAATATATTTTTAAAGCTTTTCAGCTGATTCCGACGGGAAAAAGTAAATCTGGGTAGAAGATTATCAACAATGGTGGAAAAAATTCAAAGATAAACAATAAAAGTTGAAAACTGGAGGCTTAAATTCTATATTATGTTTTACTGCCAATAATCTGAATTGGTAAATTTCTCTCCAAAAAATATGAAATACCAATTATGTTAAAGCAGCTATGTTAAGGCTCATAGAAATAAAAGCTAGCCTCATGTTTGGCCTCAAAGACGTAAGTGTGTAAAACAAGCACACAGTATTTATTTTAAAAAATTATTGTATACTAGAATATTGTCAATTTCATAGGCTACATTTACTTAAAGGAAGTAGCCACTTGGTATAACTGTTGTCCTTGTGAGAAATGGGGTCAGCCTGGTACTGGTCTGCTGAGCTCCCAACCTAGGTGTGGCATTTACTTCTGCCTTGTAATTTATACAAAGTGTGAAGGAGATGAAATTAAGTTGGTTTTTTTTCAAAGTACTTTTAACAATTAATAGAGACAGCAAGTATATTACCCTTCCTTTTTACAAAATCTATGATAATCTCTCTATAAATCATTTCTACCTTTGTATAGAAAATCTCGTAGAACAGATAAGCACAAAAGCCAAGCTACTTCACCTTTCCTCAAGGAAATGAAAACAAGTGGCTAAGATAAGTCTCCAGGTACCTTATCCACTGGTAAAGCATGCCCAGATTACAACCCAACATACCAACATGGAGGACAGTGGGTCAGAACATCACCTACTGTTTTTCTCTGCTTTTGTAGAAAATGGTATGACAAAATGTGTGGCTGCATTACTGTGAGAGCAGAACTATGTCCGTAGCTGTCTGTAATATTTTACAATTGAGTCTCTTTTTACTCTTCTCTTTCAGTCAGGAAGACATCTTAGTGTTTTCCTGATAAAGTGTAAGAATAAAAATCATTTGAAACTTGACCAAAAGTTAATCCCAAATTAAACTTAAATAATGAATTTATAAAACTTCATAACTGATCACATACAACTCTACCAAAGACTCTACTGTCATGTAACATTATCTCTCAGAATAAGACAAATGGGAAAAAAAGAAAGAAAAAATAAAATTTTAAAAAGTCCTGGACAAATAGTGAAAGATTGGTATACCCTGCATCTTAGTTTCATTGGTTACCTTTTTCATGACCTTAAGGAAAGTATTTAACAGATTCTCTTTCCTTTATCTTGAAAATATGGTAAAAATGATTATTGGTTTGTTTGTCTCTCCCACAAGCAAAAGGTCTGAACATGTTGTTTAAAAAGAGAACATTTGTCATACAAATAAATTTACAGACCCTAAAAAACTTGAGGACAGCAAGAGAAAGATTTTAAAGAGATTCATAACACTTTGGACATTTTTCAAAGGAAGACATACAAATGGCCAACAGTACATGAAAAAAATACTTAATGTCACTAGTCCATCATGGCAATGCAAAGTAAAACCATATTGAGATATCACCTCACACCGGTTAGACTGGCTATAATCAAAAAGGCAGTGAATCACAAATGCTGGCGAGGGTGTGGAGAGAAGGGAACACTCATGCACTGTTGGCTGAACTGTAAATTAGTACAACCACTACAGAAAACAGTATGGACGTTTCTTGAACAACTACAGATAGATCTTCCATACAATCCAGCAATCCCACTTCTGGATATATACCTAGAGGAATGGAAATCATCATGTTGAAGGGATACCTGAACTCCCATGTTCATCACAACTCTGTTTACAATAGCAAGATATGGAACCAACCTAAATGTCCATCGATGGATGATTGAATAAGTGTGTATGTGTGTGTGTGTGTATACATACACACACATACATACATACACACACATACCATTAAATACTACTCTGCCATAAAAAAGAATGAGATTTTCTCATTTGCAACAACATGGATGAGCTTGGAGAAACTTATGTTGAATGAAATAAGCAAAGCACAGAGGGATAAATACCACATGTACTCACTCATAAGTGGGAGCTAAGAGAGAAAGAAGGAAGGAAAGAAAGACCACAGTGGTGCATTGGACTTGCAGAGGGAGAGAACACACCTTGAGAACAAAGTGGAGTGGGGGAAAGGGGAAGGGAGAGAGAGGTTGGAGATAATTGGGTGGGGGACACAGGCTACAATTGCAGTTTGTGGTAATGGGCATGCTGCCACTATGAATCTGGCCTTCACATCTTTGGCACGAGAGGTGACAATCAGCTTTGTATCTAATGAATATTCATAACCAAAAAAAGTATTAAAAGATGATCCTTAAAGCAAATTTATTTTAATCAAAATATTTTCTCTAATCTATAATTCTAATGATAATAAGTGATATTTGGTCCTATATTATGAGTGAGTGTGTGTGTGTGTGTGTGTGTGTGTCTTTGTTTTCAATATTTAGAATCAATTTGGAGCCAGAGCACTAAAAGACTCTTTCTTATTTAAGTGTTTTTGAAAATAGACTCTGACACAAAACCTTGGTTAAATGTTGCTTATGTGGGATGGGATCCCAGGAAGAGCCAATTAGGGAGTAAGAAAAGTGAGACATTGAAAGGAGAAAACACCATCAAGGGTGAATTAATGCAAAGGTCACTGCTGTGACTACTTGGAAATTCAATCCCACTGGAGACCCTTTGAGAAATAGTAGAGATCACATTTCAGACTTGTTTCCTTGAGGATAAATTCCTTGGATTATTTATTTACTAACTCTTACCTTTTATTAACTAAAGATTGTTCCTGGGTGATGTTAAATCCCAGCACATCCCAGCTACCTTCTCTATGGGCTGAGGGAGCCTCCACAGCTCTGGAGAACACTTCCAGAAAGGAAAGCAGAGATACAGGTTCCTGAGGAGGGATGCCTTCAGCACACCCAGGAAATTTTCATTCCCGTTTGCAGTTGAACTTCCAGATGGGCAGAAGGGCTATGCATAGGGCTGGGAAACCACAGCATATGTTACACAACTAAATGGAGTGTTATATTTACACTAGAATAATAAAAGTTACCGCAGGTATTATAAATCATGAAAATGTGAAAATATAACTATTACAAATTAGAAGATGGAAGAAGAGAAAGGAAGAAATGATTTATCATCATTAATCATTTTATGGAAACAACTTTAAAAGAACTAAAATATTTAATTGAAAAATTGGGAATGCGGTAAATGGAAGAAAAGGTAGGAGGTATTGTAAGTGCACTACATTCTATGCTTTTTCAGCATGGGCTATCAGTACTTGATTCTGTAGTTGATGCGTCCGTAAACAGAGATATAATTGCATCATTTAGCCTTATAATGGTAACCACCAGAAGAATTAAACTTGAAAAATTTAACCATGATTTCCTCTGGGGGCTTGGAGTGAGCCTGGGATTTATGAGCCCAGAAAACAATTCCTTGCAGTTATATATAATTCTTTTCTCAACTCATACATGTACATTAGATTAATTTTGTTTTTGTGGAGAATTAAACCTAGGGACATAATAAGAGAAGTGACAGGGTGAGGTCACAGTGCATGATGATATCATAGATTAGGTTTGAATCTGATCTCATGATTTACAATCCCAAACCTCCTGTATGTCATAAAGGTCGTAGTCCATGTTTCACATAATTTTATATAAAAAATGATAAAAAGTTATTCTTGAATTGAGTTTTATTGTACAATATGCATTTGCTATCAAATAGTCATTATAATTTGACTCATGAGCTTTTGGTTTGTCTCTCCCTTGTTTTTATAATAATCATTTTAGGCTGTAAAGTATTTTTGCTTTTTCAATTGTTGACATAATAGTTTTGGTTTCAAACATCCTGGGGACGTATGGTTCTGAAATTGGGGAAGCAAACCAATTCTCTTTAAAAGTGAGAGTTATTTATTTTGGTGACACTGACACTCTAATAAAATGAAAGGCAGTTTTCGTGATAATGACTTTTGATCAAACGATGTACAGTTTCCCAAAAGGGCACACTTTTGATTGTACAATTCATACAGAAAGAAAAAAAATGAAGAGGCTAAGAACAGGGCGGCACTGTTCTTGAAATTTTACTGACCACAATGTACAGTTTCCCAAAAGGGCACACTTTTGATTGTACAATTCATACAAAAGAAAAAAAATGAAGAGGCTAAGAACAGGGCGGCACTGTTCTTGAAATTTTACTGACCACCTGCAAGTAAATTACACACAGTAGAATTTAAACTGTTCATAGAATATTTCCCATTGGTCACTCCTGCAACATTATTGTCTTTCTCTTGTGCTGTGGTGGTGGAAACACTGTGTTCTTTAAAGATATCGGGTAGCTATTTGTCCTAGAAATGCAATGTCAAGTATGGTAGTAGTTGAAGACAAAGAAGAATATTTTGATATTGGAGGTGATAGTGAAAACTAAGCAATTGTGGAACAGAATTTGGGGAAAAAGCAAAGCTTTAATAAATTGATAGGGAATGTTATCTCTTAAATACTGAAAATATTGCTTGATAGTGTCCCTCTAAAATAAAAATGCAAAACAATGAAAACAATGTGGAATAAAAAGGTATTGTTTCTTCCTCTCTCATGTCTCTCCATGATGTTCTTGGGTCAGGTGTCACAACTTTTTTAATTTTAAAATTACAATAAAGTTAACACAAGCATGCAGTTTAAAAAAAATTCAGTGTTTCAGAAGAGTTAAAAAAAAGAAGGAAAAAGTAGCCAGTTCCACCTCCAACCACCAGTGACCTTCAGTCCAAATTCACAAGTTAAACACATTCAGCTTTTTCTGGATTTGGGTATTCTAGTGGATAATTCCCTTTATTGATTTATTAATTTTCTACTATATATTATTTATTAACTCTCCTAGTTGAAGTTTGAGAATTTACTTAATTAACCTATAACCACATTTCCTTTTTATTCTGCTCATAATTTTTTTCAGTAATACCTTCTTTTGTCTTTTGTCTTTATAATTCAATAATTCTAAAATTTGTATTAAAGCTTCATTTTCTTTCCTCTCAGTTTTAAACACATTACCCTAAACTTTAATTATCCATAAGAGGACATATTTTTCACTCTTACCACTTTTTCATCCAGTCTTCTCTGCTTCTAAATTTCACCTAATGTTTATTATAAAGAATACACTCATAGCTGAGATATTGACATGCACATCAATTATGTAAATGCATGTCCATTTTATAAATGCATGTCAATTATGTAACTGTCTTATATAAGCAAAGCATCTGTGCGTTAAATATAATTTAATTTTAAAAATTAGTGTGATATTTTGATATAACCAAAAATATATATTTGGTCTTCTTTCCTGGTTCTTGGCACAGAACTTCTAAAACCCTTGTAATTTCACAAGTGATGGGGTGATAGATGCATATTTTGTTATTCATGACAAGCCCCTTTTAACCATACCTGAGTTGGTGGCTGTAAGCCCCTGGATGGGGACTGGTTGCCAGAAGAAGCAACCTTAAGGATTAGAGAATTGGATATTTTAGCCCCATCTCTAGGCCTCTAGGGAGGGGAGAGAGGATGGGAATTGAGTTAATCACCAATGGCCAATAATTTAGTCAATCATGGCTACACAATGGAACCCTCATAAAAGTTCTAAATGAAGGGATTCAGAAAGCTTCGGTTGGTCAATGTATCTTTGTGCCTGTAGGGTGGCCTTAACTTCATGGGTCAGAAGCTGTTGCCTTCAGAACCCTTCCAGACCTTGCTTTCTCTACCTCTTTATTGGCTATTCATCTGTATCCTTTATAATATTCTTTATTATAAACCAGTAAATGTAAGTAAAGTGCCTTCCTGCATTTTGTCAGCTGTTCTAACAAAATATGAAACTTGAGGAGGGTAGTCATAAGAACTCCAGAATTACAGCCATTTGGTCAGAAGTGTAGAAGGTCTGGACTTGCAACTGGTATATGAAGTGGGAACAGTCTTTGAGACTGAGCCTTTTACCTGTAGGGTCTGACATTAACTCTGTATAGTTAGTGTCAGAATTAAACTGAATCATTGGACACCCAGTTGATGTCCAGAGAGTTGCAGAATTTGATGTTGGTATGAAAAACCTCACACATTCAGCATCAGAAGTGTTGTGAATAAAAATGGGTCATTGTAATGGCAGTTTGCATCTAAAGTATGATTTGCTGGACCAGCCCTGGTTCAGGGAAACATCTTTTTAGGGGAAAGAAAAGGTGAAAGGGCAGGGGATAAGGGATATTTGACCTCTGGATGACTACCTAGTCATCAACACTATAAAACTTCAGCTGTGCTACACTAAGTACTACAAAGTTACTAATTGAATTTAGAAACATTAGTAGACCTGATTCCCAAAGAGTTGGTTTATTGCATACACAAGAAAATGCAAAATAATTGAAGCATGCTAAATATACAATCCCTTCATTAATGTTGTGTGCTAAGAGAAAAGAAAAAGAAAGTGCTGGGTTGGGCCTAGTTATTGAAACAAGCTCACATTTTAGTCAGTATAAGCTTTGATCACTATCCTCAAAGCTGCCTGCAAAAGTAAAAATCATGCCAGGACAACAGAAAGTACCTCTAAAACCTCTGGTCACTAAAATGGTGTTGGGGAGAGCAAAACCAAAACCCAGGAGGTATAGTGTAAAGAAATTGCTCATTTGATGGATTGCTATTACCAGCTTCCTGAAGAACCTTTATTAAAATGGATTGTGATAGTCACTAACTTAGATGCAGTGTTTTTGATTTTTAATGTTGCAAAGTAAAAGAGCATGTTTGGGTTGATAAAGAACCCATAGCTCATTTATTGAACAATCATAGACAGCTACCTATTCATGCATGACCCAGATACACAAAAGATTATTCCTAAAGGACAAGAGGACTGGTAGATTGTAAAACCACCATAAAGTGTATTTATCCTGAGAAGGGGCATCCCCTCCCAGTATCAATGCCAAGTGGAGTAGCCCAGAGAAAGCAAATGATATGTTTCCTAAGCAAGTCATGTGCAATTGGCTTTATGATGACGGAGATATTCACTTGCTACATTTGTCTATTACCCAGATTTGGGTAAATGCTGTGATTAAGGGGGCTCCTTTTGCATGGGCAGCCCATGTAAGTTTACTGCTACAAAATTAAACAAAAGTCTGAGGATTTACTGACTCAGTCATCCCACACAAATCTTATTGATATCAAGAACTTTAAAGTAATTAACAAGAAAATGGGGAGAGACAGAGGAGAGAGTCAAGGAGCTTGTCCTAGAAAGGTGGAATCCTTCAGATGGTTACGGAAAAATAACATGAATGTGGTGGACATTGATGGTACTGAAACAAAGGTGTTGATGCAACACTGTCAAAAGTTGGGTAAATCAATGGGACTTCCTGCTAATTCCCCAAAGTTGAAGTGCCCCAAACAAGTCTACCTCACTTAACCCCAGTTTGGAGGAATTTAAAAAGCTGGTGAGGCAAAGATTATGATCAGAAATCCCACCCAGAATCACCTGGAGTAATGGTTAGGCAGATTAATCAAGTCAAAGGGTGAGAGAGGAGCAAGGATCTTCTGGCCCAACCACAGTCCCAGAAACAAAGCTACATGCACATCTGTGGGTAAAATGGCTGTGGGGGATAGGGAAAGAGGACAGAGACTTTTCTGGGACTGCTTGACATGGGAGCCTGATGCACTGTAATTACAGAACCTGTTGATGAAATCTTAAAAGGGGCTAAAGTTAGATTGGGAGGACATGGAGGTGCAATGGTTGTTGGGATTAATGTAAAAGTTTAGATTAAAATTGAGAATTTCGAACAGACTTTATGTGAAGCAGTTGCATCTCTTTTATCTAAATGTGTTAGTAGGATGGATATGATGTCCAACTGGGGATTGCTTCCCTACCAAAAATTGTAAAACAGAAGGCATGTAGGTCTGCCCTTAGGCCAGTGTTGATTGGACATGCTAAATGGGAACCACTAGAACTGCCCTGCCCTAGCCCACACAGATGACTAATTTAAAATAGTATAGAATAGCTTAGACTGCCTGGTTGTCAAAAGAGATGACTTTAATTAATGCTAGAGTGCTGGTACCAAAAAATTTTCTATACAAAACCCTGTATGGTCTGTAAAAAAAGATGGATGGCTCATGGAAAATAACAATATACTATGGAGGCTTAAATAAAGTTTTATCACGCATAGCCTCAGCAGTTCTGGACATGCTTTCCAAAATACAAGACGATGCAACAGGCTAAAGGAGCCTGGAACTCAGTAACTGATCTTGCAAACACTTTTTTCTCTACCTCAATCTAGGAAAAGAGCCGACTGCAATTAGCCTTCACCTGGGAAGGATTCCAGTTTATGTTTACTGTACTGCCACAGGGTTATCTGAACTCACCAGGCTTTTTTGTTTTGTTTTGTTTTGTTTTATTGAAACACAATTGATTATAAATATTTGGGGAGTAGAAAGTTGAATATCAGTACCTGTGTACAATGTGTGATGATAAAATCTACATAATTAGCATATTCATCATTACAAAATGTAATCATTTTTTGTGTTCATCAATCAATTTCTTGTTAATGCCGCTCTCCTTCTGCCTTTTCCACTTCTGTTCTCTCCTTCTGAAAGGAACTCACCAGTTTACCATCATAATTTGGTCAGAAAAGATTTGGACTTGATGTTAGTCCTAAATGTAATAATACACTATATTGATGACATTATGATAATATCAAAGCTAAAGAGCAGGCTAGGACTGATTTGAATTCGATGGTGATTCACGCGCCCAATCAAGGCTAGCTAATAAGCCCAGCAAAGATCTAAAGATTTGCCCAAATGGTGAAATTCTTAAGAATAACCTGGGAAGGACCCGCCTGGGATGTTCTACAAGTACCTAAAAGTAAACTGCTGTTGCTAACTACTCCTAGGACTGAAAAAAAAAAAAAAAAGAAAAAGTCCAGCATTTGGATGGCTTATTTTCTATTTTGGAAAACATATTCCACATCATGGAATATTGTTATCTTCTATCTACAAGACTGCCCAAAAGAAAGCTGTATTTGAGTGGACATCTGAACAAAGGTGGGACATACCTGAACTACAAAAAGTAATGGCTCTTGCAATACCTTTGGGCCTTAGTAATCCCCACTGAGGCATGATTTTACAAGTGTCTACTATGCAAACTCATGCACAACGGAGCTTTGGCAAAAGCCATGAGCGCTTCTCAGCAGAGAACATTAGGATTTTGGACCAGAAAATTTCCAGATGCTGCCACCTGGTAAACATCATTTGAGAGACAATTACTAGCTTGCTAGTGGGTATGCATTAATAGAGACTTCATCAGTGACTGAAGGACACAAAATAATTATGAAACTTGAGATACCGATAAGGTCTTAGGTGAAGTAAAGGAAACACTCTAATAAGAAGGGCAGTGCCCAAAAGAGATTGATAATAAAGGAGAAATGATTTGTATGGTAGCATGCCACAAGGGGAATGCAGGGAGGCAGGCGGTGTATCTACGAGCAGTATCCTCTTTTCTTCTATTACTGACTTTGAAATCACTTAAGGAGCTGCCAGAATCTATTGTCATGTGGAAAGTGCCCTGTGAACATCTCACAGCTGAGAAATGAAGAGTTTCTTAGTTTATTCACGGCAGTTACAAGGTGAATGGACAGTATCTTGTTTGGAAAGCCACTGCATTTAGACCACTGGATGGAAAGACTCTGACTGAAGAAGATAAGAATAAATCACCTCAAGGGACTAAATTGAATGCTGTTAGTAGCAATGGAATAATTGAGCAGTGGTAAAAAGCCCCTATGTTTGTGTTTTTAATGACTCATGGGCAGTAGCCAGTGGTCTGGCCATATGGTCAGACAGATGGGTGAAGGAAAACTGCACTACTAATGGGATGTCCATATAGGGTGCCGCCCTGTGAAAATCACTCTGGGAATTTAAATAGTACGTTAAAGTAGAACATGTTGATGCCAATCAGTAGATCCCCAGTCTGGATTTGGAAGACAATTGGAATTACCAAGTGGACCTTTTGGTGTCCTCCATTAATATGGTTACCAGGGCCCATAAAATAAGCAGACATGGGGGCTGCAGCAATGCAGAAATGGGCTAAATCTATACATACTCCTCTTGCACCCTCTGAGGCACATAATGCCAACAAGAACTGTACCATTGACAACAAGAGAGCCAGAGATTACAGATGGCTATGGAAAATATTCCCTGGATGTAAGGTCCTGGATATAGCTGGCAAGTGGATTATATTGGGCCAGTGCCAGTACCCCTGGGGGGATATAAATAGGCTTTGATAGAAATAGACACTTACTCCAGATTGGGCTTTGCATACCAGGTGGTAGATGCAAACGGTCAAAATACTACTAAAGTTGCAACAGGAGGTAGAACCGATTTGCGCTATCAAGGTACAGTTCCTCAGACCAAAGGGCACACTTTACAACCTATAATGTCTAATAGTGGGCAAAGAGATAGTATATAGAATGGACATATGTTGCATATCATTTTCACAGTAATTGTTTAATAGAGAATTAAAATGGGCAATTAAAACATTTGTGTCTAAAATGGGGTAGATAAAGGTATGAAGAGCTGCCTTACATGCCTTCACAAGTGTGTGCTCACACTCAACATGAGGAGCACTGGGGAGAGACCCCACCAGATAGATTTATATGCTAATCTTGGGGAACTGGGAAAGAGGGGTGGGGGAGAATGCTGATGAGACTAAACAATTCTTCCCCATATCACCTCAACTTTCTTATTTTCTACCTGATGCAATGGTCCCAGGGCCAGGGATGCAACTTCACGAGTCAGAAGAAAGGATAATTCTTTAGCAAGAAACTGTAACTAAACCTTTAGATCTTTATGTCAGAATTCCTAAGGATCTGTTAGGTGGATTTTACCTTCCCCCAACCTGGCAAAGTCGGGGCTGACAACAAATGCTACTGTGTTGCCTAATGGTCCAGATAGCCAGTTCGCTGGTTGTGTATTTATGTAACCCTGCCATGTACAAATAGTAGTGGATTGAGGGGGAAGCACTTGCTAAACTAGCATTGCCGTCTACAATCTGGACCAGCACTTTGGCTGAAATTAACATTCCTTCCAAAGATGGAAAAGTTTGAGTAAAACTAAATGACGAATGGAGAGAAGGAAAAATAATAGCTAAGAGTAAAGGGATGAATGGGTGGGTTATGCAATGGGGGGAATCCAACATTATACTAATATCTTGATAGAGGCTTATAGCAAGAGACTATTATCTATTAGCACAATTATACCAGATGCCCGGACATGAAGCTATATGTTTGCCAAGATCACTTCTGCTTTTGGAACCTGACCAGGTCAAATGGAAGCCTGCAAACCTGAGTGGCATCACCCTGGGACATTCTGGTTATATGATATGTTGATGAACTGTACAAACTATTGGTGGCTAAAGAAACTCTAGTAATGTGCCAGTTCCTTTTGACTTTTATTTTTCAGCCCACATCTCCTATAAAGGATATCATTTGGAAAAGAATTTTTGAGAACTGCTTCCTACTGAGATTGCTTTCGTTTCAGTGTCCTCACCACTCACCTCTCAGTCTCTTCATGGCAATATTGACATTTTCTAGCATGCACTTCAAAACTCTTCCAGTCTCTACTCATTATGTAGCTTCAAAGCTGCTTTCACATTTTTAAGTATTTGTTACTACTGTAACAAATGTGTTACTTCTGTAACAAAAGTACACCACACTTATTGGTATAAATTTCTGTCTTATTCAGTTCTAGCTGTTCAAACAAATGCAATAGAGTTGGTACCTTAAACAACCAACATTTATTTCTCATAGTTGTGGAAGCTGGGAAGTCCAATATCAAGGTGGTAGCTGATTCAGTTCCTGATGAGGACACTCTTTTCTGGTTTACGGGTGGCCATCTTTTCTTTGTATCTTCACATAGTGAAGACAAGAGAGGAATCAAGCTTTTTTGTGTCTCTTATTGTAAGGGCACTGATCCCATTCATGAGGGCTCCACTCTCATGATCTAAATACCTTCCAGAGGTCCCTCATTCCAATACCATTGCATTGAAGATTAAGCTTCAACATAGGAATTGGGGAGTGGAGAGGTGGGCATAGACATCTAGTCCATAGCAGTTGGTAATCCAATTACATTTGTCAGTGGAAGTCTGAACTATGTAGGTAAGTATAAAACTGGGATTCCTCTGTTATTTATAAATCTCTTAACTAATCTCTTTCCTAAAGCCCCTTCTTTAGGAAAAGAGCTATACTAGCATGACAGGGTTATCCAAGTGGCAACAATAGCATGTTACAGAAGGTGCAGAGTTGGACACCAAAATGTAGTCCTTTAACTATTCTTAATTGTTTTACATAATTCTACAGTCTACAAGGTTTATGTAGGGCCCATACATCCTGGAGTCAGGGGCAAGATGAATAGTTAGGTTTTATAGAAATACTAGAGTATTTAATTTTAATCTCATTAATTAAAAAAGCATTCATCTTACACATGTAGTATAACAAAACTAGTGGATATTTGAACATGTATACATACTTTTCTAGAGAACACATGCTAAAAGATGATAGTACTGCATAATCAGTCTTTAGAAAGGTACTGCCGTATTCATTTACATTTAAATTATCTCTTTACTTTGATCTTAGGTTTGTTTTCAAGTGAAGAATATTAATTTACTTACATTCTAACAATTTTTAATATTATTGCTTTATTATTTTTCTCCATTTCATCTAGAGTCTCAACATAGCTATGAACCCATTCCATTTTTAACAGATACACTGTACATTCAGAGGGAAACAATTAGTCAAACTCTAGTACCTGAAGACTCCACAAACTTTCCAAGAAGTTATTTTAATATTGTTAAGCCCTGAGAGCTTCATTTTTTCAATAAAATGTGCAGTACAAAGCAGGGAAACTCAGGATTTGAGAGAGAAATGGCAGGGAAGGAGGATCACTTCTGGAAAGAAATTGAGTATTGGAGTTGCTTACTTCATGAAGTTTGTTGTTATAGCCAGCAGATTAGGAGAAAATAGAACATAGCTCAATTATTCTTTAAAATCTCTCAAATGAATCATAAGATACACACTGCATTGTTTTAGTTACAGAGTCCTACACAGTAATGTGTACACATGTGCAGTGAGTACAGTAATATGGAGGAGTGTTGTGTTGAAATTAAATTCTTCATGTGTTTTATCCCTTGACGTATTTCAACAAATTACTAAAGATTTCACATTATTGTCTCTTCCTACTTGCACATTCACCACTTTTGTTTTATGTAGACAAATCTGTTCTTTTAAGTTTTTATAGATTTTTAATTAATTTTTCAATTTCTTCTCTCAGAGTCTTGAGGAAGTCATTGCTATATACTTGTTTGGTCACCTGAACATTATATTTTCTTTTTCATCAATGCCTGTAAACACATAATATCATTCACTGTTTTTTACTACAGAATTTGCCAATACATATTTATTATTTAGACCTAATTGGTCTTCTTTTTTTGTGGCTCCCCTAAGATTTATTATATTGAATAACAGCCTCACCAATACTAGTATTATCTTCATTCTCTTTTTATATCATATAATAATGCTCAGGAAATCCCAGTGTGAGCTTGATGTGACAATACTGTATACCACACCACAGTAAAGCATCAATATTTCTCTGAAGCAAATGGAAGGCCTTGATAAACTTATAGAAAGGAGGAGTCATGACTTTTTTCTTTTTAATCTGGAAGAATAACTCAACAGACTGAAACAGGCATGTAAGTATGGTATAAGGGAGCAAGACTTGAAGCAGAAAACCAAATGTGGGGCCTTTTGTATTGGGGGTTTACAGAACTAGAGATTTGTAATAAAGGTCACAATTTCTATGTAAGTGTAGCTGCAACGTTTCTAAGTTGGAAAGCTGTCTGCATCTATGTAAGTTAGAAAACCTTTCAAGAAGCCACTTTTTCTTAGTAAACTCACTGTTTTCATTTTTGTTACGTGGTTGACTAGTGTGACTTTCAGGAAATGGGTGCTGGTGCAGCCCTTCAGATTGCTATTCCTTCCATAATTACACTCTATTTAGAGAATGACTTAAGAGGATTTCCCCTAAAGGTTGGCTAGGATAGAAGGGTAGAGAACTTCTGGAAGTAGTAGTATGGAGCTGTGGACTGGCATCTAACAATAGCATCAACATCCTGTTATTCATTGAATTTCTCACCTATTAACATCAATGCAATTAAGAGGACTGACTTCAGTTTACAGGAAAAAGTAGACTGCACTAAGGCGGTCTTATTCTACTGGTCAATTAGCAGTTTAAAAATGGCCACAGGATACAGAGGACCAATAAGACATCAGGAAATAGCTATAGCTTCTGAGAATGTTATTATTCACTCTTCAATGAGGTCTTATGAAATCAAACTCTGTTTCTACATTGGATATGATAAAGGAAACACATGTGCTATAGACTGAATGTTAGTGTCTCCCCCAAATTTGTGTTTAAATCCCAAGCCCCAAAATGATGTCATTAGGAGGTGAGGCCTTTGGGAGTGATTATGTCATGAAGGTGGAGCCCTCATGAATGGAATTAGTGCCCTTATAAGAGGAGCCCCAGAGAGCTGCCTTGCCCCTGCATTAGGAGGTGAGGCCTTTGGGAGTGATTATGTCATGAAGGTAGAGCCCTCATGAATGGAATTAGTGCCCTTATAAGAGGAGCCCCAGAGAGCTGCCTTGCCCCTTCCACCTTCTGAGAACACAGCAAGAAGTCCCCCTCTATGAAGCAGAAGGCAGGCCCTCACCAGACAACAAATCTACTGGCACCTTTGTCTTAGACTTCTCAGCCTCCAAAACTATGAGAAAAAAATATTTGTTGTTAAAGCGATGCAGTATATGGTATTCCATTATAGCAGCCTAAGTAGACTAACAACAAATCTACTGGCACCTTTGTCTTAGACTTCTCAGCCTCCAAAACTATGAGAAAATAATATTTGTTGTTAAAGCGATGCAGTATATGGTATTCCATTATAGCAGCCTAAGTAGACTAAACAGTTATTAAGATATCGCAATAATTCTGGCATGAGGAGACAGTGATTTGACCATTATGTTAGCTATGTTAGTGGTGTGAAGTAATATGAACCTAGTTCGATTTTGCAGATAAACCTGAGTGATTGGACATTGAGTGTGACAGAAAAAAAGAAGTCAAGGATATCTTCAAGAATTTTTAACAAAGCAACTGTAAAGTACTGTTGCCATTTCCAGAGATAGGGAAAGTGTAAGAGAAGCAGAATTCTTGGTGAAACAAGTTCAATTAAAAATATCAATTTTGTGAAGCCTATTATATATCCAAGTAGCTACTTTCGGGATGTATGTGACACATGTCAATAGTTTCAGGGAGAGATCTTGTCTGAAGATATTAGAGCAAATGGCATCACTCGAAGAGTTAGTGTAGATTAAAAAAAAATATATATATATATAGTAGGAGTAAGGAGACTGAGCCCTGAATCACACAAATATTTACAAATTTGGAAAATAATGAATCAACAAAGAACAGACTGAGCAGTGAGATAGTTACGAACCAAAAGAGTGATGTCTCAGAACCCAAATAAAGAAAATCTTTCAAGGAAAAAGGAATAATCAACTGTGTGTAGTACTTCTGATTGTCAAATACAGTGAGAACTGAAATTAGTCCACTGAGCTAAATAGAAAGGAGGCTGTTGGTGAAATAGGATATTTTCAGCACAATGGTCACAATGAAAGCTTAATTGGAGCACCTTTAAAGACAAGAGAAGGAAAGGAAGTGGAAGCAATTACTCTGAAGAGTTAAGCTGAAAAACAAGGTGGAAATATAGTTTTAAAAAAATAAGTGGGTTTTATTTAAATAATTTCCCAAATTATTAAAAATACCTGTAACTTGTTATTTTAATTTATTAAATTAGATCATCATCATTCAAGACTTCTTTTCTCCCAATAGCATTGAAACATCTTCAGTGATTGACTAAAGGTACTGGTGCTAGAAACCAATTTTGCACCTTCTTTTATATTTAATATTTTCCTATAGATCGATGGAGTTTCCTTTATTATTAAGGAGGAAATAAAAGCAGAATTGAACCTTGAATGGTTTGTGTATCTTCTTCCAAAAACAAGAAGATGCACCTCCCCTACCATCATCCCCCCAATACAATGTAAGGTCATAATAGTTATATTATACAGCAATAAGCATTTTAGTAGTTTTGAATGAGTGAATTTAAAATGAATAAATTTAAACAAATAAATATTTATTAAAAGTCTTTGTCCTGTTGCCACTCAAAACTGGTTTTTTGGTTTTTGGGTTTTTTTTGGTTGTTTTGTTTTGTGTCATTGTTATTCCTCACCTGGGTCAAAGCCAAGGGAACAAAACCATAGGTCAACTGGTAAGCAGAACTGAAATCAGACTGAGTTCTGTTTTCCACTTGTAGGATACAGATTTCTTTATAATATTTAATTCTTTTGCCAGGCCTAGTCAGTGTTTGGAAAATATGATGGGTACACTGTGTTATTTCAATCTAATTTCAGCTGGCAGCTCTACTGTGCCATCTTATTAACTAGAGAGCTACTTAGTCATATAAATCTCAATAATGTCATTAGTAGACACACCCTCTTTCTTTACTTCACTGCTTGATGGGCATGGAGCAATAGTTAGTGAGAATCACATGTACAATTAATCAACTAGGAAGAGCTTAAAGTAACTACTGTTCTATAACCCGTAGGTTTCCACACATTAGGTAAAGAGGCAAAAGTAACACCCTGATGAGAGAGGTCACAGTTTTTAAGAAAAGCGTTGGAGGAGGTGACAGAAGTCCTATTATGTATGAATCTCCAGGAAATCTGTTCTGTGACAGAATGAAAGGAGGCATGCTAACCTGTGACTGTCAGAAATGTAGAGTCAGGCTTTTCTTAATAAGCCATTGAAAGAATGTATGACTATAGCTGCAAAGGAAAACCATGTGACTGGAAATAACTGAAGGAAAGAAGAAAAAAATCAGCAACTTTTTGATTCAACTTAATATCTTGATTTTCTTCTCCTTTGTCACTATGAGATTTCAGAGAGCGGAACTCTCACCTTTTACTCTGTCCCCTATAGGGCTGGGAAACAGTACAGTGGAGAAGCCGTCCGACACACAGCTCATATGGCGGGGCCCATAGTCACACAAAATAATCAGGATTTACTTTTCTTTTTGTGAATTTTTACACACATACACACAAGTATGTATCATATATACGATGTATATGTCTTATATGTTTATGTTTATATACTTATATGTACATTAATGTTTTCTCTTTGGTTCTCTATCTTTAATATACATTAATTAATATAGTAATTAAATATATTAATTAATACCTTTAATGTACATCAATTAATATACATTAATGTTTTCTCTTTGGTTCTCTATCTTCAGTTCAAGAAAAACATATTCTCTTCTTATCAAAACACTGCATCAGTATGAATGAAGAAGAAAATTGAAACTTTAGCAAATTAAAACAGTTAAAAAAGATAAAAGACTATGAAGGAGAAACGATACTAGTTATATAGATATAAAAACCTCGAGTAAAACTATATTTTAAAATTATGTTTTCTTAAAAGGAAATTATAACTTTGGTATTGTAGGATCACACATTCTCAATAAAATTCCCATGTTTTTTGGAAAGAACTGAGCCATTATTCTAGATAGAAAACAGTAAAATATGTACTTTTTTAAAAGCACAAAAAGAAAGTCTTGAGGTTAAGCAGAACAATTTTCCAAAATCATGAATAATTATGAGTAACAATTAAGCTGAATAGGCCACAAAAGGTTTAAGTTTTCAAATTCCAAGAACAATAATCAGATTCAATTTAAAATAACTTGGTTTTCTTTTCTCTAACTAGTATTTCAGAACACAGAGAACTCATAATTCTAATGTAATTTTTTAATTTCAAAATAAAATGCTAAAAATGGATTATGAAACTTTAATAATCACCTTTTTAAAGCATATGATTGAGGAGGGTTCTATTTGACTAAGATTTTTAGAATATGCTTTATTCCAATTGCACTTTTCAAAACTATGGCCATGTATTCAGAGTCACAATACCACATAAGAATGGTTTACTTAGGAATATAATTCAATTACCACAGCACAGTTAACAGTAAATGCCTATTTTTCTGCTCAGAAAATTTTAGTCAGGTATTTTCACAATAAACTCATCCTAGACTTGATTAGGTAAGTAAGTTTTCCAAACCCTTAATCCCTTTATGTTAAATATCGAATCTAGTTAGCATTGTGCTGCTCTTATCATTTTGGTTATCTACTGATATATGTGAGAATTTAATCTGATTTATCTTGTTTGCAGAGAAACCTTTCTGTAGTTTAAAATGATCCCTTCTATGCTTTCCCACTTTGCAATCTCAGAGCCATTACTAACCCCTTTTCTTTTTTTGTCTATGTTTAACTAGTAGTAACAAAGTCATCTTTATTTTTGCTTCCCAAGCTCTTCATGTCTTGTTTTTATGTTTATTTAAAGGAAGAACCACGATGAAAAATGTTTCAAAACATATATGCATCCATCAGTCAGCATTTCCTTTTGCTTTTTTCCTCGTGGAGATCATAAAAATATAGCAAAGAGAAGAAAAAAAAATAGAACTCCTTTTCATCAGAGGATAAATGTAATCTTCATACAGCTCATTTTTGTTTGATAAACAAAACAAGTTTATACTAAAAGAGTACACCTAAAGCAAGAGGAAAAAATGATTAAAACTATCCAAAAATAAACTCCAGATAACCAAAAAATTTCCTGAAGAAATCCAGGCAGGATGACTGGCAGTAAACACTGACTAATAAGTGGTAGAATGGTTGAATGATAGAGTAGAATTCAAAAAATGAGGGAATTAGTATTGCACAACAGGATATGAGTATGGTAATGGTTCGACTACCACAAAATGGGAGGTAAAGTGAAAAGATGTTGCTGATTGCATGGTAACAGGTGAGTGACAAAGCACAACATTAAACTGGAACAAAAAAGGTAGTAAAACAATCAGTATATTTAGCAGTACAAAGTTTATCACAAAGATTACATTATTGAGTAATATTATATGTTAGAGTAAAGAGAAAGTGATATGGAAGAAGAGGAAATGTGCTAATTTTGTCATTGACATTCAGAGGGAACTAAGGAAATACAGGACTAAGGACTCATAATTGTAAGAATAGTCCCTACTACAAAAATGGATAGTCTTTCAATCATCAGAACAACACATATACAAACAGCAAAGAAACCAGACTTTCATACAATTATAGAAAGATAAATGTAACAAGAAATCAAACCAAATATATGACATTTAAATGTATGTGGAGTTAAACCCCTATTAAAAATGATTTTCATGTTAAATCACAAACAAAACTAGTGTAGTTTGCATACGAGAAGTATATCTAATTAAAAAAAATATTAAAAGTATAAATTAAAGACAAAAGCAACATTTATACAACAAAATTATACCAGCAAAGTAGGATTCAAATCAAAGGCATTGAATACAATGAAGAAGGGTACCGTATAATGCTAAAAGGTTTAATTCATAAAATGAAGATATAACAGTTGTGAGTGTTCACCCACAAATTATTCTAGTTAGTAACCATCATAAAACTGTAATTACATGAGGTACAAGGAGAAATACACAAACATATTATAGAGAGTAATTTTTCTCCTCAGATCATGTCTAATCCAGTGGTAAAACAAGCAAAATCCGAAGATCATATAAGAAATAAATGACATGACTAATCAGGCAAATATAATTGCTATTTATAAAAACCACCTAGTTTATGTATTGATTATGTACTATATGTCTGGATCAAATACAAATTTGTCATCATAAATTGAATAAATTTTGTAGTCTGCAAATTATTTAAATTAACTATTTATATCTATTTTCTCTTAATTTCAATATTTCTTTTTCTCTTTAGACATTCTATTCTTGAATCCAACTCCTCCTTTTAATCTTTTCATCCCAATTTATATCTAATTAAGTTATATCTGGGCTTTGCCTATAACTTCCCAGAGGTCATTCAACAGTATAATTATACAGGGAAAGTCCAGAATGATCTTGCCTATGTGTAATTTTTTATGGCCCCTTCCTGTAATAATCTTTGAGGTTCCCTTATTTCTAACTAAATTAGTTACAGGTTTATCCACATGTACTACAAGTTTCTTCAAAATTTATGATGAAACCCCATTTTTAGCTTTATCCTACAATACTCTCGTATTTGCTTTATCCTTCTCCGATCTATTTTTGCTTTCTGAGCACTTCATTTATTTCCTGGGCTTCTTACTTCCCCTTCTGTTTCCACATACTCCTATTCTCTTCTTTGTCTTCCCTGGCTAATCCACCTAGCACAGTGCATTTGTTGCACATTTTTTGCGAACCTGGAGTTTCTTGAAAGCAGCCGAATATGCTCTTCAAATTAGTGTCATCAGACACAGTGCATTTCTATTAGGTAGTGAAGAGTGGAAGTAATGATGTCTTTGAAAAAGTAGCTCTCTTTCTGCTGTCCTTCCATACCACACCTCCCTCCTCCAAACCATTTCTCTCATCCTATGCTATGGATTTAACTCAGTGTCTGTATCTCTTGTTTTTATCTTCCTATTTTTTTAACGGATTTTTAGACTAAGTCAGGAAGATATTGCTTATCCTCTATGGACTTGTGGTATTGTTATGGGAATAATAAAGAAAAGTATATTTGAGAGATATTTAGAATTTCACATTGACATACATTAGCTGAAGTTTAAATCTGGTAGTTCTTCGCCTCAATCATTCTCTAACCACTCTCTAATTTCTCCTTAGTGCTTGTGACTCAACCTTGTTTAAAGAGATGGTTATCAAGAACCTCCATTTCTTACCTCCTGCTTACTTTGCAATTCATTTTGGCTGTCACAAAAATCATCAATGACCACATTGTAAAATTCAATGGAGGATATTGAGTTTGACTCTTTTGGTCACATCATCGTTCTTGAAACACTTGCAGTGAGTGTGAATACCAATGAAAAAATTGTTGTGCAACTTATTTACTATTATTGGCAGTTTTGCTTAATTTGACTTCATTTAATCATACCAGTGGAAAATGTAACCAGTGCTAATATTTTAGATTTCTTAGTCTCTTGAATTGTGCCATAACTTTGTGATTTTATGTAGTGACAAGATATTTGGAGCATGGGGAATGTGGTGCCCCCATTATTCCTTGATAATAATCCACATGAGTTGCTTCTATTATCTCTCTAGGCCATGTCCACAGGATTCTTCCTAGTCTGGTGCCTTTTTCATTTTTTTGTCTTAGTTGCAGGGCTGTGCAGATTTTCATGTGGCTGGTTGCAAGATGTACCTAGGATCTCATTACCTTTATTTTGATACTGCTAAAAATTATTTTGGTAATGCCTTGCCTCAAATTTTTCTATTCTCTTTTCCCTTTCTTTCTCTTGTAAGCTCATGAAAAGATCTTATTTCTCCCTCTGTATTTTTTCAAGGAATTCACTCTATGCCCACAGACCTCCAACTTTGACCTCCTATGGAACCCGTCTCCTACCCCCTCATCCTTTCTCCACCTGAAAAAAATTACTTTGGCTTTTGAAAGACAAAAGAGAGAATGCTATGCTATGTGTTTATGATTTTTAATCTGCTTTATCCCTCACAGGGGCTATGAGCACAGGATTGAATATATGTTTGAATTGAGAAGAAGAAGAGGGGAAAGTAAGACAAGAGGTGGAGGAAAAATTAAAAGAAAAAAAATGATTCTACACCAAAACATTTTTCTCCTAGTTAGTCTATATTTCTAGGAAGGTTTGTTTTTGGTTTTTTGTGGATTTATTTGTTTTAACAACATTTCTCAGTTCAAGGCACACTTTTATTAGCATACTACAATTGTTCTCATTATATTTTATTTTATTTCTCTCTCATCTGCTATAAATACACATTATTATATAATTAATATATGTCTTTTAAATTTTTTCAACACACAACACTCATGTTATATATATGTGCATCCATGAAAAATACATGGCATTTAAATGCTCTTAATAGATATAAAAACACATTATTGCCAGTCTTTACTTCGTAATTGCTGCTACTATTTTGAATGTAAGGTGTTATGGTTTGCAGAATTATAAAGTTGCCTCCATCTGTGAGTTTCCTAAGTTATTCAGTCAAACACTAGATACTGCTATGGAGCAGTTTAGTGAATGAATTTAAGGTTGCTAAATAGCTGACCTCGAAATAGGGAGATTACCCAGTATTATCTGGGTGGGACCAATGTAATCACATGAGCCCTTTATACCAGAATAGAAAGATACATATTTGAATATGACAGAAAGGAAGGCAGAGGAGAAATGAAGCAGAAGGAAGTTCAGAAAGATATGAAGCCTGAGAAAAACCTGACCTGCCATTCCTGGCTTTGAAGACAGATGAAGGATATCAGAAGACAAGGAATGTGTATGGCCTCTTGAAGCTGAAGGTGGCCCCCTGGTAGATAGCCAGTAAAGAAAGTGGATCCCCAGTTCTACAATCACAGCAACTGACTCCAGCTGACACAACTGGCAATCTGAGCTTAGAGGCAGATTCTTCCCAGAGCCTCCCAATAAGACCCCAGCTTGACAACACACAACACATTGATGTTAGCCATGTGAAACCCAGAACAGAGAAGCCGGTTGAACTAAGTCCAAGTGTTGATTTATGTAATTGTGAGAATATAAATTTCTGTTGCTTTAAACTATGAGGTTAGTAGTAATTTATTATGACCACAATAAAAAAAAAATAGCTGAAGTTCATTATTGCTTTAATTTATATTCTTCAATTTCTGAAGTTGTGTGTATATTCAAATAATTATTAATCATTCATGTTTTCACCTCTATAGATTGTTGGCTCACATAAGTTGTCACTTGGAATTTTCTGCCTTTATTATATATTTTTACAAACAAATATATCATTTTTTAATATTCTTCTGCAATTAGGGACATTTAAAATAGTTTGCCAACTATCTGCTAACTATGTCTACTGTGCCCCTCGATTAAAATAATTTTTGTTTTATGAATTCAAATTCATCATTATTCCTTAATGATCTGTGATTTTGTTCTTATTTTTAAAATTATTGGGCCAGCCCGTGGCTCACTTGGTAGAGTGCGGTGCTGATAACACCAAGGCCCCGGGTTTGGATCCCATATAGGGATGGCCGGTTGGCTCACTGGCTGAGCGTGGTGCTGACAACACCAAGCCAAGGGTTAAGATCCCCTTACCGGTCATCTTTTTAAAAAATAAAAAAATAAAAAAAATAAATAAAAATAAAATAAAATTATTTATTAATCCAATGTTGTGACCAAATGCTCTTATACTCTCCACATTGTTATTATAGTCTTACTTTTCACATATAAGTCTTTGATTCACCTGAAGTTTATTGTATGTTGTGTGAAGTCATAGTCTATTTTTCACACTAAATTTGAGCCAATTATCTGACACTTTTTTCCTAAATAATCTCCCTAGTTCTCTATAATATTCCTATAGCAGTGATTCTCAAACTTTGGAATGCATCAGTATTACCAGGAGTGCTGCACATTAGTCAGGGTTTAATCAGAGAAGCAGAAATTTCTCTTCAATAAAATCAATTATAAGTTGCATTATTAGATGCATATGTTTTATCTGCCTACTAACAGGTTCAGTTATAGAGCACATTTATTGATTCACTGAGAAAATAAGGTAAACAAAAACATATTATACCATCTACCAACCTGCCTACATCTGTATCCATGTATTCTGCATTCCTCTCCGATGAAATGAATTAAACACCCTATTATTATGTAGGTCAACCATAAACATATGCACTGAATACTATTATACTCTCCTAATAAGGGATATTGATCTTTCAATAATTCTCTTTTGTTTTGCCTTGCCAGTTTTTTCTCTCTACTGTATTTTTTTTACCAAAAATATACTAGATTTATTCATGTTGATTACGTAAAATGAGTTACAGATTGATTGATAGTATCAGTTCAGCAGAACTAATATTAGATATTAGCAGAATTAATATTAGATATTGATAATAGATATTGTGTTTAAAATGGGCTCTCTGATTTCAGTGGGAATATTAGAAATCCAGAGTGGCAAAAATCAAGTAGAGGCACTTAACTAATACAGGTAAGGATGAATGAAGTTACATAATAAGTAGCCAGGAAAAAAAAATGAGATTCATTGTGGTTTAGATGGAAGGTATTTTAGAGGTGGTTAAGTGATTCTTAGGCCTAATTGCCAAAATCGATGAGTACGCTGCTATTTTCCTACAAAAACAAATAAACAAAAGATCACATAAAGAGACAAAGACATTAGGTTTGGTGACCCACTAAAATAGAGATGGTATAGCCTACTACACAAGCTGAATTCTGTAAACTCTAGAAACATTATGGTGATTCAGTGAAAACTCATTGCATGACACAAGGATTGATAACACTACAGTCATTCACTAAATAACAATGTTTTAGTCAACAATGGACTGCATAAATGATGGTGATCCTGTAAGATTAAAATACCATATTTTACTGTACCTTTTCTATGTTTAGATATGCTTACATGCACAAGTGCCTACCTTTGTGTTACAACTGCCTACAGTACTAAGTAAATTACTATGTTGCACGGGTTTGTAGCCCAGGAACAATAGGCTATACCATATAGCCTAGGTGTGCACTGGTGTATACCATCTAGGTTTGTGTAAGTACACCCTATGTCATTTTCACAATGACAGAATTGCAAAACAACACCTTTCTCAGAATGTATTCCTGTCATTAAGTGATGTATGATTGTATTCAAATTTTGAAAAAATTATGATATTTGAGTTGCTGTTCTTGCCCTTTTATTAAGTAATTGGAAGAAAGACTGACTTGTTCAAGTGGGGAGAAGAGGCAAGGAGGCTGCTGTGGGTCCAGGCACTTTACCACCAGCAGATCCAGTGGGGATTAAAGTGACCGTGACAGACCATGGTCAAAGTTGCTGGAAGAAACTTGGGGCAGTCCATGCAGGAGAATCTTAGCTTCTGCTTAGATTTTGTAGCAAAGCCTTACCCTCCTCAGAAAGAAATTATTCTCTTTTTGAGAAAGATCTCTTGGTTTATCAAGAGAGAGATTCTAACAGAGACTAAAGTTTCAACCATAGTTGAGAAGTTGATCTTGCTGTTTCTCAGCAGGTTATGAAGAAACAAGAAATTATAGGAGCGAACAAAACACACTCTGCAGGTGTCACACCTATGCTCTTTGCCAACCCTCTCTCAATTCACACCTGAAAACTCTGGAATGAGAAGGAAAAACAATTGCCGATACCATCAGGAACTATGCCAACAAGAGGAATAACACCATTTCAATGATCAATCAGAGAGAAGAACTTATCCCGGAAACTATAATTTCAAGCAATAAACTTCATTTATCTTTTGATTATAATAAATGTCTGTTTGAGATAAGTATTGACATAGATTTGTGAGTAGTGAATACAAGTTTGTACTCTTTAGAGGTCAGGGCTTTAAAACAGAAATAATGGAGGAGTGGTGATTTGTGGTTATGGGGATTATATACATAAATGGATCACTTAGAATGAACTCAAAGAGAGGGGATATGCAGTTTCTATGTGAATATTCACCAAAGGAGTCCAACTGTAAAATATATTTTAAGAATCATATGGATCCAAGATTAAAACTACTGTAGGCTCTTCATTTTCACTGGTTCCACATTTAGTAGATTCAACCAAACATAGATCAAAAATGTTTGGGAAAAAAAAATGAAAAATAACAATACAACAGCAAAAAAAATACAGTATAACATCTATTTACATAGAAGTTATACTGTATTAGATATTAGAAGTAATCTAGAAATGGTTTAAAGTATATAGATGTATGTATGTAGGCTGTATGCAAAGACTATGTCATTTTATATCAGGCACGAGCATGGGAAGACTTTGGTATCCACAGGGATTTTGAAAGCGACCCCCTGTGATACTGAAGGATAACTGTATGTGGTAAATTGCATTCAGAATATCCAACTTTCATTCCATTCCTTTCAACTCCATTATCCTGTTTTTTCATTTCCCCAAATATTTTATTTTATTAACAATTTATATTGATTCTCTTGCAATTTTATGAAAATATAAGAAAAACTGTATACATCATTTTCAGTATCTGGAGAAAATATTTTTATGTTTTATGTTTAGGGCTTTCCGAACAAAGAAAGCTAAAACATGGGTAAAAAATAAAAGTCTTGGAAGTTACTGAATAGATAGTAAAAGATTTACTTTCTAGGTTTGTGATTATGTTTTAAGATTGGAAGAGACCCAAGACATCCCAGAGGTCATCTAACTTTAGACACTTGTCATATCTTCCATCTGGAGACATTTACTAAACTCCAAAAGATAAGAAGTCAGAATCATTCCCCTTCTCCTTCCAAGGAGATTTGTTTATATTATGTAAATATGGTTTTCCAACCTCTCTCAGGAGGGGAGGATTACATCTATACAACCTAAAGAACCATCCAGAATCACAATTTTGGTTACTTAGCCTATAGTACAGACCTTAGTGTGTTTAATATAACATTGGCTCTCAGCACATTGCCTTGCAAAAGGGAAATTGGGGAATAAAGGAATCAGCACAATTATCACTATAAGGTAGTAATAATAAATCTGTCCCTGACTCTGAAACATTTTGTCTAGATTCAGGATAGTATGAATAAATATAGATATTAAAAACCATGTATGCATGCTTTTTTGTTTGTTTGTTTGTATGTCTCCGGTTATCTTGCACCAGCAGTTCTCAAATTTTTTGTCTTCAGAACTGTTTAAAGATTTAAAAGTTATCAAGGAATTCAAAGAACTTTTGCTTATTGAGGGTTATATCCTTGCCTTACTAGAAATAAAAACTGAGAGAGAAGCTGAGGGCAGTCCTCACTGCCCAGAAGTAGGCAAGGAACATGTCTGAGATCCTGGGAAGGAGTTGCTTCCCAGCCCCCAAAAGCAGGCAAGGAGCTCACCAGAGATACCACTTCCACACATGAGGCCCAGTATAGCCATGGCTGCTGCAAAAGCAGCTCACCACCACAGCAGTAGCCACCGCCACCATACAGGTGGTCCACCAGACTCTCAACTGCATTGACACAAGGAGAGTCACCAGCAGAGACTTGAAAAAGAAGAAGTCTCTCTCCTCAAAGCCCACTGCAACGTAAGAGAAGAAGCAAATGCTCTACCAGATGACCAGACATCACCATAGAGACACTAGAAATACAAAAATCCAAGAAAATATGACACCATTGAAAGAATACAGTAATTCTCAAATACCAGACCCTATAGAGCGGGAAACCATTGAAATGACTGTAAAGGAATTCTGAGCAACAATCTTAAGGAAACTTACTGATATGCAAGAAGACTCAGAGACACAAAATGAAATGAGAAAAAAAATCCACAGTATGAAGGAGAAAATTTACAAAGAGATTAATATTTTAAAAAGAATATAGCAGAACTTATGGAACCAAAAATTTCACCCAGTAAAATAAAAAACACAACTGACAGCTTAAGCAGCAGGCTAGAACAAACAGAAGAAAGAATTTCTGATCTTGAACATAGTCTTTTCAAAATAACCCAAACAGGCAAAAAGGAAAAAAGAATTTTAAAAAACAAAGAAAATCTAAGAGAGCTAGCAGGCAACCTTAAGCACACAAACATTCAAGTCATGGTGTTCCAGAAGGTGAGGAGAAAGGAAAAGGCATGGAAAACCTATTCAACAAAATAATAACAGAAAACACACCAGGTACAGGGAGAGACACAGACCTTCAGATCCAGGAGGCTCAAAGATCCCAAAATAGTTTTAACCCAAAAATATCCTCTCCAAGACACATTATAGTCAAACTGGCAAAGCTCAAAGACAAAGAGAGAATCTTAAAAGCAAGAGAAAAGTGTTGTTACCTATAAGGGAACCCCTATCAAACTAACAGCAGATTTCTCAGCAAAAACTCTACAGGCCAGAAGAAAATGGGATGAAATTTTGAATAAAATACTAAAAGAAAAAAATAATAAAGCCCTGCCAGCCAAGAATACTATATCCTTCAAAGCTATCCTTCAGAAATGAGGAAGAAATAGTGAATTTCCAGATAAACAAAAACTGCAGGAGTTCACCACCACATGACCAGCCCTGCTAGAAATCCTCAAGGGAGTCCGCATCTGTAATCTGAAAAATGATAATCAGCACCATGAATACACAAGAAAGAATAAAACTCATTGGTAGAACAAAAATGCAAATGAGAAAGAGAAAGAAACTAAATCTTCCCACCACAAAAAAAACATAACAACAATGAAACAAAAGTTGAACTCTCAGTATCTTTGGAAGATAGTAGAGAAACAATTCATTTTCCTAAAACTGTAAAGTAAAAGGTAAGAATCAAGCATTTATCCTGTCTTTCCTATATGAATTGTTCCTCAGAGCAACCATAAGTAGCTGAGGAGGGAATGTTTATGACTATTGAAGTATCCCAGCTAGTAAATAAAGAGGGAATAAAATAACTAAAATATAGTATTTTCCAAGCCCCTATTGAAATTTGGATCTAGCAAATGATCATCAATGTCAGCTAAAGTTGCAGAGAGACGATCAGACATAACGGGCCTCCTGCAGTAGGAACATATACCTGTGAAGCCAAATATAACCTGAGTGAGACCAAGCCTCAGGATCCATGTTAAATGAAACTACTGGGAAGGAGCCAGCAAATCCAGACTTTGGGAAACTTTATGGGGCAAAGGGGAAAATATTAGATGAAGGGGTAGCCTATAGATTAAAAGAAACTTAAGAGATAGCTGTCATAGTAGCCAAGGCAACAAGCATAACTTGTACAGATGCTGATGGAAACAAATCAATTATAAGAAAGAAAGAGGGAGGGGAAGAGAATTGAACAAATTTAAACATGTTTAATGTTTGATTACATTAAGGAATTATTTATTTTAAAAACGTGATTATATACTGCAGTTACATCTTTTATAAAAGAGTTCTTATCTTTTAGAGACACATACTGAATTATACACAGATAAATGACGTGACATGGGGATTTACTCAAAATAATCCAGGGGTAAGGCAGAATGTGGGGGGGGGGTACAAATAAGATAAGATTGGCCATAAAGTGTTGATTGCTGTAGCTGGATTTATTGTATGTGCATTAAGTTTTTCATAGTAAAAAGTTTTTAAAGATGAGAAACTTTTGATATTCATTAATTAAATAGCCTATAATAACTCCATTTCATGTTAACATAGTAATACATTTTACATACAGTAATATGTTTTCCGAAAAATTAGGAGTTGCATTGTTTTGCATTTCTGCAGCTCTTTAATATCTAGCCTAAAAGAAGACAGTTGGGTTTTCATATCTACTTCATTCAATCTGCTAAGCTGTATGTTGTTTTGGTTAACTTGAATAAAGAAAATCAAGCTTTATATATATGGTTATCCCTTAGTATCCATGGAAGATTGGTTCCAAGACCCCCTTTGGATACCAAAATTTAGGATTCTCAACTTTCTTACAAAAATGTTGTAGTATTTGCAAATAACCTACACACATCTTCCTCTATACCTTAAATCATCTCTAGATTACTTATAATATCTAATGCGATATAATTATATATAAATAGTTGTTATACTATATTGTGTAGGGACCAATGACAAGAAAAAAGTTCACATGTTCAGTACAGACACAGCCATCCATTTTTTTCCAAATATTTTTGATGCACGATTGGTTGAATCCATAGATAGAGAACCCATGGATTCAGGGGACCAACTATATATGTATATGTATATTTACAACAAAAAGAGAAGGCTATGTTGACTCTCCAAAAAGGCCAAAGTATTCCCTTAGGTCCTCAAACCACACTTGGAGAACTGCTCTCTCAAAAACGTGGAGTATGATATACACATGGTTCTGCATTTTTCTTTTCTCAATTAAAAATATATTCAGTATGTCATTTCATGTCAGTATATATACTTCCACTACTTTTAAAATTGGTTTTTTAGTTGAGTAAAATTTATTTATAGTAAAAGGCACAAATGTTAAGTGCACAATTTAGTGTGCAGTATACACTTACATAGCCAATGCTCTGATCCAGGAAACAAACAATATTGCCATAACTCCAGAAAGTTATGTCATGCACATTCTATTCAATCTCCACCAGCTATATATCTTTCTTATCACTCTTGAAATTCATAGAAATAAAATCATACACTATATTCTCTTTTTGTACAATTTCTATCACTCAACATAATGTTTCTGAGATTCATCCACATTGATGGGTATAGCTGTAGTCCATTCGATTTTAATGTTGAGTAATTTTCCACTGAATGAATATACTGCAGTTTGTTTAGCCATTCTATCATGGTTGGATTTAATTTTTTTTTCAATTTTTCTTATCTCGAATAAAGCTGCTATAAACATTTTTGCACAAGTATTTTTAAAAACTTATTTTTTTTAATTTATCATGGTTGAATACCAAAATGGAATCACTGACCCATACAATAGGTGTACATTTACCTTTATAAGGAACTGCAAAAGAGTTTCCCAAAGTGATAGTACCATTTTACATTTCCACCAACAGTTCCAGTTTCTCCGCACCCTAGCAATTATTTGGTGTTATCAGTATATCTAATTTTAGCCATTCTAATTGGTGTGATGTTGTATTTTATTGTGGTTGAAAGTTGTGTTCCCTTGATGACATAAGTCAGGTTCTGATAAGGTGCAAGTATTTGAACAGAGAAAATCTAATAAAAACATTAACTAAATATAAAATTATTGACTAGGTAATTGAATATATACTAATGTGTACATAGAATATGTATGTGAATGTGTTACTAAGGTAACACAGTGGTAGCAACTATAGGAAGCAGTTGCCATCCCTAGAGCAAATAGAGAAATAAAAGGTTTTAATTATTGGAAATTAAAATTTGGAGCATGGGCTCTATGGAATTAAAATGAGGTGTTGCTTGACTGGTGCTGGTGCCTCTGAGCTTGTATGAGGGTCCCTGTGGACCTGGATACAAGGCATCTGAAGAGGGTACACAGCTGTCTGGGACTGGTGTTTCCAATAAGGAGGATGATCAAATTTGTAAGAGTTGGGCAAAATGGAATACTGGATTTTGATACTACTATGGAAAGGATGTGCTGCTGCCAGTTTGAGGAAACATTGCCAGGATAACACAAAAAAACTGCAGGCAGATAGAAATCTTGCAGGAAGAACCCAGGGAACAGAAAGAAAGAATTGATCCCTTTTCTTTTGTCCAGCCTTGGAACATATTATATGCTATGGGGAGAGGTTAACATTGAACCAGCTGGAAAAGCAAAAAGGTGATATGCACAGTATGCTTAGTCATAGCTCCCGTGTCACAAGGGATAAGAAACAATAAGTTAATAACGAGCACAGCTAATGAAGTTGAAAACATTTTCATGTTCTTATTATTCATTTGCAACTTCATTTCTGAAGCGTTTAAGATGGTTTCCCATTTTTAATTTAGTTGCTTTTAGTGTTTTGAAGTTCTTTATATTTTGTGATGCGTTTATTCGACATATGTTTATATTTCAAATTTTTCCCCAGTTTAAAGTTTGCCTTTTTCTTTCGTCAGTGGTGTCTTTTGAGGAGCTGCTTTTAATTTTGATGAAGTTAATTTCATTGATAACATTTCATTCATAGTTAACTCATTTTGTGCATTGTTTGAGAAATATTTGCTTCTCATGGTTGTAAAGATATTCTCCTATGTATTCTTCCAGAAACATTATTGTTTTACCTTTAGCTTAGGTCTGTGATCCATCAGAAATAATTATTTTTTTGCATTATCTATGAAGTAGGATTTGAGGGTAATTTTTACCCATATTTATCTAGTTCCAGCATTATGTGTGGAAACAATTTCTTTTTTCATTGAATTGCCTTAGTATTTTTACTGAAAATTGATTGACCAATTAAGTATAGATGATTTTCTGGGCTCTCTCGTTAAAAGAAAAACTTCAGACAAATTAAATTTAACAGAGTTTATTTGAGCAAAGAACAATTCATGAATTGAGAAGCATCCAGAACCAGAAGAGATTCAGAGAGTTCTGCTCAGCATTGTGAGCAGCCAGTTTTTATAGGCTGAACACAGAAGCAAGTAGAGAAATCGCTTGTTTTCTATAACTAGGCATCTGCCTATTTGAGCATAATGTGATGAGACATTTGCCTTATTTGGGAATAGTCTGATGAGTCAGCTGCTTGTGATTGGCTGAAACTTGGCTGTTTATTATACTCCTGGTTGTTTATGTACTAGGTTGTAGCTTATGCAGAACTCAAAGTATAGAGACAGGCTCAGGCTAATGGCCTCCTACTTACTTTTTTTAAAAAAAATTATTCATTTTCTGTTGGTTATGGATATTCATGGGATACAAAGCAAATTGTCACCATTCGTGCCTAAGATGTGATAGGCCTCCTGCTTACTTAACATTGTTCTATCAATCTACATACCTTTGTTCAATACCACTTTGATGTTTGTGTGTGTGTGTGTGTGTGTGTGTGTGTGTGTGTATAGATTAAAAGTAAGTCTCAAAAGCAGGTAATGTGTGTCCTTCAATGTAATTTTCTTCTCAAAATTATTTTGGTCAATTTCCACAAAAAGCCTGTTGGGACATTGGTTCAGAATTATTTCTAATCACTTATAAAAAATGACGTTTTAGCAATTCTGAGCTTTCCAGTTCATAAACATGATATATTTCTTCAGGTCATTAAAAATTTCTTTTAGCAATATTTTTACTTTTCAATGCATAGGAGTTTTATATTATTCTTAAATTATTTTAATGCATTTTAGATTTTTGGTGTGATTGTAAATGGTATTTCATGTTAGTTGTTTTTTTGCCAGTATATATATAAACACAGCTAGCTTGTGTATATTGGCCTTGTATCCTTCGACCTTGCTAAATTTACCATTTAGCTCTATTTGTTCCTTTTATTCAGTCATTTGATTTTCTATTCACGTAGTCATGTTGTCTATAAATGACAATAGCATTAGGATTTTTTGTTTTTTTCTTAATCTCTATGTCTTTTTCCTTTTTTCCTTTTTGTGAAATTTTAATCTATACCACACTGGCTAGGACCTGTAATTTAATGTTAAATCGATAAGTACAGAAATCCTTTTTATTTTTACAAACATTAGGAGGAAAATAGTGAAAGAGATTACTTCGGTAAGCTTTTAATTTTGTAAATACTTTTTTCTACATCCATTGAGATGATCCTATGATCCTGTAATTTCTCCTTTGTTCTGTTAATGTGTTGAGCCAGTTAATTTTCAAATGTTAAACTGTGATGTTTTGTTAGGCTTCAAAAAACTCTAACCAAAACAAAAAAGAAATATACAACACAAAATATATTCTTGTTAGGAGACTGATGAACTTGTCAATGTGTTGATAATTAGGAGATTTGGGTGATATGTTCATGACAGTATGTTATATTTTTTCCACTTACATATAACTAACATTCAGTCCTGTGGATGATATTGCCTGCTTGTATCCTCTTTCACGGTAAGCCTGGTCCATCCTCATTAGGCTAACAGACAAATTGTTCATGGTGGCAGAGATGTAAATTTTTCTTCTGTTCAGTCAGGTGAACTCGCCACTGCCACTTTTGATAGTCTATCTTGATAGATGCAGCAACCAAGAATGTATTCTTTTTATCGTACCATATTTCAGAGCATTAGGCCACACCTTGGTGGCCAGTTGCTTAAATTATAAAACTTACATTATGAACAAGACACTGACTTATTAACAGTGGAATAAAACCTTATTTTGGATTTGGGTAATTTTTGTATTCAAATTTGTAGACATATTTTTATCGATCTTTCAATAGTTTTTCATTAATGTTTAATTAAAATTTATTTATTCCTCAAGAAAGTCAAGAATGTTATCACTTCACACATGCTTGGGAATCTAAACAATAAATGCATTTCTCTTTTTTGCCAATATTTGGGAAAACTTTAAATGAATTTAATGAAGTTTTAGCCACCTGCGCTGACTATTTTAGTCTTGATTAATGTATCTATTGCTACAGGCATATATACTCATTGAAATTGACCTCCTTTACATTCTCCCTCCTTCTTGCTTTCTTTCTTCTATCTTTATATGTATTTTGGCAGAAAAATATTGTTAAATTTGGTTCATATAAATGCAAGTGTAATGAAAAGCCAATGTAATATATATTTAATGATACTAAACTTGATGAAATACTATATCTTGCAAATTGTGTTAATAACCATAATGTCATAAATATTTAAAACCTATGTTCATATTAGTGCATATAAAAACTGTAAAAAAATATTTAAAACCAACTATGAGTTTATGTCTTACAATCTATAATATTAAGACACTAAAATATCATTCACTTTTAAATGAGATAAATTTTCTTGTATTTATTACAAGAGCAAATTTAATATACTTCTTAAAACAATTGATTTGACTGATTAAATAAGCTTCAAATAATTGTAATATCAAACTATATTCTTGACATGACAATTCAAAGGGGAAATAGTTAAGCTTATCTTTTCCCTCAATAAGATAAATAATTATATTTTCTTTGTAGGAGGTTTTGAAATTGCATTGGGACATTCAACATAACATATGGCTCATAAGACACCTGCCAGCAAGAGTATATTTATAGGAACAGTAAGCTAGTTAATTTCTTAAAGAGCCCCATGACTGTTGACACATTATGCTATAGAATCGAATGAGAATCATATTCTCTTTTTGGAAAAATATTTCTTCGCCCACATATGATCAGTGGTTTAATTTGGAAAGATGATGTTGTTTCTTTAAAAACTATGAATGATGCTCTGAGAAACAATAGGAAATCATAGTGAAATAATTCTTCCACCACCATGGCGTTGTACCCAGTATTTCTAAATTGTTGGATATAAACCCAGAAAATATGTATTCAAAATCTACACCTTTCTTTGGGATGTCATTTTTTGCTGATATAGCCCTCCATCTCTGATTCTTAGTGTCTGTGTCTTATACTATAATTTGACTGGAAATTTTTTAACTTTAATATTATTGACTAAATTCTTCATTTTTCAGGTTTATCGACCTGTTTGGATTAGTGTACCCTCAGCTTCTGCTTCATTCAAATACCTTGGAGCAATAATAATGTTTTCATATGGTTTATATCTCTCCCAAAGTTGCATGTACCCCTTTCACTCCTGGTGATCAGTTTGTTTGATAAATCAGACATTTAATGAGCCTTCTTTCCAACTTTTTCATAGTCTGCTTTATCTTTTTTCCCATTCAAAATAGTTTCTTTCCTTTGGCATGCTAATCAAAGGTATTTTCAGAAGAAGAAACTTGGATGATGACTGTGTTTTTCGAGTCTTAGAATTAATTGCTGTTTTGGGATTTGTGCATAATTGGATTTATTTTTCTGGCAAAAATCATTGGCAGAACTATCAATATTTTATAAAAAGTAATTCTACCACTTATTAAATTCAAAAATATTCAGGAATGATGAGCAGATGCTGCTTCCACATAATTTAATAACATACTGCAGTCCGAACATACATCATTCTCATGTATATTCTTAAAACAATTGCAAAGAATAGGAATCAACAAAGCCAGTGTGAAGTTTCCCAATCAGGGTATTGGGAAAAATAACTGGCATGGCAATACACTGCTTAGCTTTATTACAGTAATTCTTCAAACTGTACAAGTAAGAGCAACACCCTATCTCAGCCCAGATAACTATAGTGAACAAAGTACATTGGAACAATTTGCCTCCGTGTAAATGGTATACAGATGAATTAATCACATTTCCCCTCTAAACCAGTGTTGGAAAAATTTTAAATAGGGTTATCCAATAAATCATAACTAATTGAAGAAAAATTATCAATCACATTAACCATTTTCAATAAATTCATACTTAGCGTTTCGGGAAATTTTTCTAAATGAAATTATGTTTAAAGTTGTGACATCTTCAGTTTAAAAGTATGCAAACCACTCATGACAGTAAATCAGATATTTTTAAACTGTACTGATAGTCCTCAAATACTTTCAACGTATTGCATTCAGAATGACCTAAAAAATATCTTTAAAAAATATATCTCTCTCCTGTGTACCAGAGGTAACTTTTGTCTATTTTATGTTATTGACAGGGTCTTGCTAAAGCAACCTATATATTGTGCACATTAGTAATTTAGTCTGGAACAAATCTCTACTTTTCATGAATTCAAATCAGCAATTCAGGTCTTTAAATTCAAATATTTAATCTCTTTAAATTGTCTTTAAGAACTAGGTATTATGGAAAAATTTAATTCTAAATAATATAATCTGAGAAAATATTGCAGAATCAACTTTAGAAAAATGTGTTCATTTTTTCTTGAACAGATGAAATTTCTCTATATATCGTTTCAAATGTGAATCTTATTTGCTTATGTGCTCCTTTCTATGCATTAGGAAGCATTGTGCTTGTTGTGGTATGCAGAATAATCTCTCCCTACCCTGCCCTAGATGTTTATTTTCTAATTCATGGAACCTGTGAATAAGAGGGTACTTCAAAAAGTTTGTGGAAAAATAGAACTAAAAGGAAATGCAAACCTTTCCATGAACTTCTTGAAGTAGCCTTTTATGTTACCTTACATAGCTACATAGGAAAGGAGACTTTGCAAGTGTGATTAAGGTGAAGGACCTAGAGATAAGGAAATTATCCTGGAATACTCTGGTGTGCCTAATCTAACCACATGTGTCCTTAATACTGGAGAAGTCTTACCAGCTGTGGTCAGAGATAAAAAATGAGAATGTAAGATAGTCACAGAGAATGTGTGTGGCCTCTAGAAGCTGGAGAAAGCAAGGAAATGGATTCTCTCTAGAGCTGCCAGAAAGAAATGCAGCCCGGCCAACACCTTGATTTTAGCCCAGTGAATGCCATTTTGAACTTCTGACAACCAAAACTGTCAGATAATAAATTTGTGTTGTTTTAAGCTGCTGAGTGTGTGGTAATTTGTTACAGCTGCAATAGCAACCTAATGCAAACATATATAAAGGACCTACAAAGTATTGGAGTCAACAGCTCTGATGCCATGTTGGGATCTAAAACTGTATGGACTTCAGGGGAAAAAAAGGCACAGTTCCCTGCCCCACCCCCAAACCCCCTTAAGATGCATTTCTCTGAGTTCCCTCTTTTTACATGAGAAAGTTGTTTTTACTCAGCCTGGAGTTGCAAATGTGCCACGAGCCATGTACCTGAGAAAACAAAGAGAACATCGATAAAGCTATGCTGATTCCACCCTGAAGCAAATCAAAATCCAGAAGGACCCTAAGGTAACATCAAGGTTGGGAACAGAAGCCAGATGGAGCCTTGGAGAAAATTCGCACCTGACCCCTTACACATCCCCTTCCTTCCTGCTCTTCACTTCCCACATTCCATTTCCTTAACCTGCTCTTTAAATCCCTCAGTAGATCTGAGTCTTTGAGATGGCTTTAGTCTGGCCATTCTCCTTTGGGTTTACTGGAGAGATTGGTTAGCTTAACATCTCTCCTCAGGTCACCAGTATCCCTGAATAAAAGCTGACTTCCATTTTCAACACATTTGAGTTTTGGATCTTTTTTGTTTTTGTTTTTGTTTTTGTTTGGGGCAGACAGTCAGACTTGGGTTCTTTAACAAAATTTCGGTTAGCCTAAACCAGAAGCTGAGTGTCCTGGGTTCTGCAACAGATTTTGGCAAGCCAAGCCAGGGTTTTTGTTTGGGGCAGGCAGCCAGACTTGGGGTCAGTAACAAAAGGACATTTTTTAAAATTTACTAATCACTTCTGAGTCTGGCTTCTTTCATTTAGCATGATGCTTTGGAAATTTATCAGTGTTGTTATGGGTCTTAGTAGTTCATTCCATTTATTGCTGAGTAGAATTCCATTCTAAGGGTGTGTATCACTTCAGCAGTCAATTTTTTTTTCCCCATTTCTTGACAGTTATAGATGAATCTTCTATAAAAAACCTGTATGCAAATTTTTCTAAAATTTTCTGTTAGACTGTTTTCTAAAGAGGCTGCCCACCTTGCAAGAAAATATGATAGCTCTGCAGTTGTTTGACTAGAAGTTGTTTCACTTGACAGCACTTGTCAGATTTTTTGTTTTTATTTCAGCCATTCTAATAAGTATGCATATTTCATTTTAATTTAAATTTAATTTTCTTTTGACAATAAACGATGTCGAGCAACTTTCAATTTTTTTTCATATAAAAATTAGGGACTAAATTTCTCTGCTATCTGTAAATCCTTGGTGAAGAGTCTGTTAAAATATTTTATCCATTTTTATTGTCATATTTTGTTTATGAGTGTTCTTGTATATTTTGGATACAACAACTTTGTCAGATATGTTTTGTAACCTTTTCTTTCAGTATGTGGCTTAACATTACTTTAACATCTTTAAAAGGACAAACATCCTTAATTTTGATAAACTCCAATTTATCATATTTTTATAAATCATTTTCACATTATCTAATACATCTTTTCCTAATACATTGTCACAAAAGTATCCTCGTATGTTTGCTTCTAGAATTATTATACTTTTAAGATTCACATTTGGGTATATGATTCATTTTGAATTAACTGTATATGCTCAGGTATGAGTAAAGGTTGATTTTGCTTTTAAATATGGATATCCAATTTTTCTGGCACCATTTGCTAGAAAGATTATTTTTTTCTTCATTGAATTATTCTTACACCATAGTCAAAAATTGATTACATAAATAAAGATCAATTTCCATGATTTCTATTCTTTTCTGTTTAACCTTTTACCAATACCATTGTCTTTTATGTATTTGTGTGTGGATGGACCATACAGGAAACTTCCTTGAGCACCATGCTCAAATTAACTGAGCTAACCAGCCAGATTTATATTGTCTGGATTACTGTAGCTTTAAAGATGTTATTAATATGAAGTATGTGAGTCATCCAAGTGTATTATTTTTTAAGATTGTATTGTGTATTTTAGTCCCTAGTTTTTATATGAAAAGTTTAGAATTGTCTTGTCAATTTCTGAAAAAAAAATTACTCTAGAATTTTGATTGTGATAACATTAAGTCTAAAGCTCAACTTGGGACAGCTGACATCTTGACAATGTTGAGTCTTCCAGTACATGAACAAGGAGTATCTCTTAATTTATTTAGGCTTTTCATGCATTTCATATCATGATTCTGATAAGCACACATTTGTTCTAGCAGCTTTTTTGTGTGAAATTTTTGCATTTCCCATGCAGAACCATGCCATCTGGAAATGAAGACAGTTTAATTTCTTGCTTTCCAGTCTAAATGTCTTTCATTTAATTTTATTTGCATTTTTGTCCTGACTGAGATATCTAGTACAATGATGAATAAAGAAAGCAAATATCCTTAATTTCCTCAGATCTCTAGGAAAAAACATTATTAATAATGTGTTAGCTGTTGTTTTTTGTAGTTGTTCTTTATCATGATGAGGAAGTTCCCTTCTATTCCTAGTTCGTTGACAATTACATTTTACCAAATGCTTTTCAGTGTCTATTGAGGTGATTACATGTTGTTGTTTTTCCTTAGTATGTTGATATGATGAATCACATTTGTTGCTTTCTGAAAGAAGAAGCAAGCTCACCTTCCCGGGAAAAACCCGACTAGTTCATAATATATTGTATTTTTTGTTTTGTTTTGTTTTCATATTGTTATATTCAATTTGTCAATATTTTGTTGAGAATTTTTTCCATCTATTATAATTTGCAATATCGTTCTTAAAATATATCCATTCATTTTTAGTTTCATGATGATGCTGGCTTCATAAAATGATTTGGAAGGCTTCCCTCTTCTATTTTTCTGGGAAATTGTATGAAGGTTTGGGTTTATTTCTTCATAAAATTGTCAATATAATTCACCAGCAAAGTCTTTTGGGATTTTTTTTTTTCTGTTGGGGATTTTCTGTGTGAATTTAAATATTTTATCAGGTGTAAAACTATTCAGATTATTTGCAATCTTGATAGTTTGTTTATTCCTTGAGAAAATTCTCTATTTCATCGACACTATCAAAATTATGGTCATGCACTTGTTTGTAATATTCTTTTATTATACTTTTAAAGTCTCTATATGCTAAAGTGACACCCTCCCTTTCATTCCTAATAATTGTAATTTGAATGTTTCCTTTTTTAATTTTCCAAAGTCTGGATAGATTTATGACAATATATTGACCTAAAAATAACTTTAAATGCCATAATTTTTAGTAACTTTTCCCGTGATCTTTGTTTTATTTTCTTTTTAATATATTTTTTATTTTTGATTATGCATGTTTTGAGGATACAGAGTTGACTATCAGTATTTGTGTACAGTATGTGATGATCAAATCAATATTATTAGCACATTCATCATTATGGATCATAATTATTCTTTGTGTCCCTTATCCAATTACTCCCTAACCACTCCCTCTCCCCCTCTCCCACCTCTGTAGGTCTGTTCTCTCCTTCTGAAAGTACATTTTATTGTGTTCTCTGTCTCTCTTTCTCTCTCTCTCAAGTTCCCACTTATGAGTGAGGACGTGGTATTTCTCTTTCTGTGTCTGGCTTATTTCACTTAACATAATTTTCTCCAAGCTTATCCATGTTGCTGCGAATGACAGAATTTTGTTCATTTTTATGGCTGAGTAGTATTCCGTTGTGTTTATATACCACATTTTCCTTATCCAGTCATCGTCTGGACATTTAGGTTGGTTCCATATCTTGGCTACTGTAAATAGAGCTGTGATGAACATGGGAGTGCAGGTATTCTTTCCACATGATGATCGATCTCTCTCTCTCTCTCTCTCTCTCTCTCTCTCTCTCTCTGTGTGTGTGTGCGTGTGTGTGCGTGTGTGTGCGTGTGTGTATCCCAGAAGTGGGATTACTGGATTATGTGGTATTTCTATCCATAGTTGTTTGAGAAACCTCCACACTGTTTTCCATAGTGGCTGTACTAATTTACAGTCTCAACAACAGTGTAGAAGAGTTTCTCTTTCTCCACATCCTCACCAGCATTTGTTATTCTCAGTCTTTCTGATAATAGCCAGTCTAACTGGAGTGAGATGATATCTCAAAGTGGTTTTGATTTGCATTTCCCTGATAATTACTGATGTTGAGCATTTTTTCAGGTACCTGTTGACCCTTTGTATGTCTTCCTTTGAAAAATGTCTATCCAGCTCCTTTGCCCATTTTTTAACTGGATTTCTTTTTTACAATGAAGTTTTTTGAGTTCCTTGTATATTCTGAATATTAATCCCTTGTCAGATGTATAGTTTGAAAAATTTACTCCCATTCTGTAGGTTGTCTTCTCACTCTGCTGATTGTTTCCTCTCCTGTGCAGAAGATTTTTAATTTGATATAATCCCATTTGTTTATTTTTTCTTCTGTTGCCTCTGGAGATCTGCTACCCTTATAATAAAGTATTTGTCTCAGAATTCTACTTTTCTGCCCTCTAGTTGGAGGAAATGAGATTCTCTTTTTATGTTTCCAAGGAGGCCCTCTGGCTTTCACACTTAGCATTTAATTGCTGAATAATCACCCTTAGCCTTTTATTTTCTTTTATTAAGGCATCTATTGCTCCTAGCAACAACCAACTAATTCTACAGTCCCTAAAATAAATTTTTCCCCATATTTCGGGAGTCTGAGGTATTTCACCTCCAAGGCACATTCACTTTCACTAATATACCATCTTAAATTATCATCTTTAAAACTTCTCTAACAGTTGAAAACTTCTCTAACAGTTGCCTTGCTACTATGGCAGGTTACCGGGAGGTATTCTAGCTCCAAAATGAATCATTTTACAGTGTTTCCTCAGGCCACTTCTGGCACCAACTGTCATAGGTCTGCTTCCCTGGAAAACAGCCTGTGAAAGGAAGATCTGTGTCCATGAAGTTTAATGGGGAGTGAACTCAGAAACAACATCAGGACTGAAGTGAGGGAAGCAGAATAGGGAGAGGAGTTGTGCTGCGATGCAGTCAGAACAAAGGTCTCATATGATCCCACAGGGTGCTTTGAAGGTGGGAGGGCACTTCAGAGTTGTTGCAATTGAGGCAAACTGGATGCATCTTTTTGTACTCTTACATTGATCAGTCATTGGATGTGGGCTGCGTTTTGGGAGGTAATGCGTTCTTCAGAGAAGCAGATTATTTGGGTAGTAGGGTTCTGGAGAGAGACTCAGCTATGGGCACTCAGAAAGCAGTATTTCTAGAAGCTGAGGAAATGAGGCCTGCCTTCTGAAGGAGTGATCTGGGTAGTGCTCTAAAGCATCCATTACAGAGATTTAGATTCCAATATGAGCTCTGATGTATGCTTTATTTTTATTTAGACTGCCAAGTATCCACTTTAAAAAAATTACTGCTAATTTCTACATAATACATTTATGAGAAGTAAGCTCTGTCTCTCTGGTTGAAAGCCATGTTCTATTTTTTATGTTTGGAATATTTTATGAGTGTTACTGGTCCTTAAGTGAGAGTAGACTTAATTCAGGTCTGCAATTTATTGCTATAAAATGAAGTTGAATTTCCTCTGGTCTTTCTTCCCTGTTTAACTATTTATTATTAGAATCTTCCTCTTAAATCTTCAGCTAGAGGGCTTAGTTTTATGCACATACCCTAGCCAAGTTTCTTGGGGTTTTTTTTCTTGTTGTTTGTTTGTTTGTTTTGTTTGTTTTTTAATCACTTAGTTCTCATGTATGTGATGACTTAGGCAGGTACTTACTTTACATTTGCATGATATTATAAAGCACATAATTTAAAGTAGCTTGTGTCTGGCATTTCAGTGTATTAGAGAATGAATGTAGGGCAAATTTTGTCCCAGTGATAATCTAATGGTTCTTTGGAGCTTAGCACTTTTCCTTCGCTAACTTCCCCAGATATGCAACTTCACTCATTATTCACTTCCATAATTGCCTAGATAGCATTTGTAAGATTTACACTTATATATTTGCTTGTAAAAGAGAGGCAATAATGGATTATAGTGCTAGGCAAAAAAGACCAAATTATATTGGAAATGAATTATGAACCTTAGTGAAAAGCCTCATCTCCTGTTAGTTGGGGAAAATATCGCACCTTAGATATAATGATAACATCTGAAACTGGGAAGACAGAATTTTCTACAGAACATTGCTTGGCTTCCATCACTTTTCTGCCAGAGCCCATAGCTTCAACTTCATCGTATAAAATTTTCTCATAGTTTCTGGCATATAAATTAATTGATGTCCCTGTATTCCCGGGAACTTGAATCGCTGAATCTATGTTAGTGTTTTCACAAGTACTTTAATGAGGTAGTATGAGATTACAAATCAGGTATTATAACACATATTGGTAGCCTCAATATTCTTTTAAAATGTTAAATAAGTAGAAAATTATATAATATTAAAGCCATAGTGATAATTTAGATTGTAAGAAATGCAAATACACATAAAGCTTATTTTAAAAAAATTATTTGGTAAATTGCAGGCCCCAAGCTTTACTCTTGTAAACTTTCACCTCATATGTTTGCTGCAATGTGCATTATTCAAGTAGTTTTGCACAGGCTAAAGAATTAGTTTTCTTCTAAGCAATGTTTTTAACATATTTGATTAGTTATTAAAAAATAAAATATAAAAGTACTACAAATGTTAAGGAAAATACACATCAAAATTAATAGGGTTTATATGAATTTTGCCTATTTTAAAGCAATAGGTACTATAATGAGCCTTAGAATCTCACATCTCAGGGATGGAGGAAGTCAGAAGCTGTTAAAGTTTAACAAAGAGAGCATGATTTTGGAAATGGAAAAAAATATATAAAGAAGTTAAGAAATCTTACCAGAGTGAATCTGCTTGAACATATCCATGTAATTTTAAAAGAAGACAAAATATTTTCCCTAGTTTGTAGAGGTAAGGACCGCCTCATTAGACACCTCATCTGTCAGAGTGACCTACCTCCTGAACTCTGGGACTCCTGTGTTGACAAAATTGGAACAGCAAGGCAATTCTGTGATATATCACATATTTTTCACTAAGTAGTTCTAATTTGCAGCATAATCATTCAGTCATTCATTAACAAAAATGTTCTTATTTTTGTACAGCATCATTGAAGTTAACTGTGCCAAAAGGTATTAAATAGAAAAGTAAGGGAAAAATAAAATGTTGCTTTGTAAAACAAAGAGAAAAATAGTACCTTTTGAGTGAGTTCTAATTGGTTGGAAATTTTTACAGTGATTAAATACTTAGTTCAATTAAAAACACAAGTATTAATAATAACTTTACCATTTCTCCCTAAACCAACTCACAAAAATTGACATAGAATAAAATTATATTATTAAGGATTCTTCAAAACCAATCACCTTATCTAGATGTAAGACCTCTTTTCTCTGATATACTTTATTAGGATATTTTGCATCGGGGTTGAGTTACTTTTTGTTGCTTTAATTATAGAGATGAGATAAATAGGAATATACATTTTATATATATATATATATATATATATACTCTATTTAAGAGGACACATGCTGATTACTCTTTCTAAGAATACACACTATAAATTCTTGTCAGGATATTTCATTAAGTCAAATTCACCTGCTTTAAAAGAGAACTTCTGATGTTATCCTAGTTACATTTGTCTGTGGATGAAAATCAATTATTTTTAGAAATAATAATCATTATCATCACTAAAAGGTAAATGTAATTTTTATAATTATTAATACTTTAATAGGGCTTATATCTTCCAGAAACTATTCTAACTGCTTTATATATATTAGCTATTAATTATACAAATTAACTTTTCTAAACTTAACTCTTTGACATAACTCAACAATAGCTCTTTGACATAAGTACTAATATTATGTTCATATTGCAAGTGATAAAACTGAGGAAGGAAGATTAAATTACTTTCCCAATTTATCAAAACTAGTTAAGTATTTGTTGTATAACTAAAAAATTGTCTGCTCTTTGTTTTTTGTTCCTAAGAGAAAGCCTCTAAACTCTTGGAATTTCCAGAATGATAGGAGTATATTTGTTATTCACAGTGGACCCCTGAGACAATATTTGATAGTCTATGATGTAAAGCTGACCTGTAGTGGGACCCTAGACAGTTATGCTATAGAGATGACTCAGGATGAGTTAAACCCATCTCAGGTCATGTATCTATCTCTTTTGAAAGCATCAGTTTATTTAATAAAGAACAAAGTATAAAGGCCACAGATTCAGTTTTCATGGGTCAAAAAAAAAAAAAAAAAACTGATGATTCTATTTTTAAATAAACTTGAGAAACTATTAAATTCTAAGTATATGCCACCAATAGACAGAGTGCTACTCCTGACTTCATGGCTATGCAGCAAACATCCTTGTCTTTGAAGACCTCGGAGGAACACAACCGAAAAGGGGGGCAAGAGCTAATTGACGTGTATACACCACTTTTCAGTATTAGTTCCAGAAATTCAAGAAGCACTTGTCTTCCCCTAGAAGTATGTTATAAGCAGAGAAAGCATCAGCTGACTTTTCTCTTCATGGGGAATATAGAAAAACTAACTAATAATAAAGAGGGGAATATAGGAAAACTAACTAATAATAAACAAAATGAACAAAAACTGAAATCAAACAAACCAACACAAAATCTTTGAAGGATATAGCTCTTTGGCACTTTCATTCCACATGAGAAATAACATGTCTAAAAAGCTGCTAAGTCTCCCTTAAATAATCAAAGGGTTTAATACCTTGTATACGATTTTTTAATATAAAATGTACTACTAAATTGTTTATAGTAAGTGTCTTTACCTAAATTTAGCCAGGAGAATTGCATTGCACTGTCTCCTTTTACTCTTAAAGTGATCTACTATTTTACCATAATTTAGCTGTTACTGTGGATACAATACGCTTCCTTATATCATCTTGAGTTTAATAGATTGTAATACTTTAAAAAAATCATTCCTAGGTAATATTTATATAGGGCATGCTCTAATTTTTCCCTTTACTGAATTTTTGCTAAGTTTCATTCAAATGTCTATAGAATATTAAAATAAAGTCTGTACAGCTGACAAGACAAAAAGGCAACAAGGAAGAATATGTGCAAAATATTTCTATTAAAGTGGGTGTCTGCATCCTTTCAAGGGAAAAATAAAGCTATAGTAAGCACACTAAAGAATTTAGTCAACTTACAAATATTTGAGAGGAGTTCTCATCCTAATCACATGGTTTCACTCTTACCCAAATTAATTCAAGATAAGAATCCACATGAATCATTAGTAGGTACCCAACTTGAAATGAAGTGATTGCTTTAATGATTTCCAGTACATCACATCTTATTATATTAGGATATGACAGGTTCTGCTGTGCTTCATTGGGTTACATAATATCATTTTTAATATAACTCCAAGTCTATCTAATATAAGATGATGAATCGGGAAATAAAATGACAAGGACTCATTTATTTCTATGTCTTAAATTAGATTTTCCTTTCCACAAAAAAGAAAGCCAGGAAGCCAAAATGGCTTCCAGGAGGGCTGTCTTATTTATGTCAATGAGCAATCACCAAGTACTGTCCCTAGTTCATTATGTGTAGAAATCTCTGTTGTCTCTGTAAGTATTGACGTAAATGAGACAACTTCTCTGAGAACGGCATATATCTGGCTCTCTACTGGTAGGGCGTAGCTATGATACTGTCAGAAGCATTCTCTCAAATTTGGAGAATCAGAATTTTGCATTTAAAAAGTATTAGGTAATCTGAGAACACCATGGAGAACTGCTGTGCCTGCATTATAATGTATATTAAGTAAGAAGACAAATTTAACAGGCATATGTAAGACTCTATAAATCACAACATAACTGAGTAGAACGTGGTTCAATATATATTCTGTAATGTGAACACAGGAAATAAAGAACTGAAAAGAAACTTTTTTTTTTTAATCTAAGGAGGGAAGAACATGTTTTACTTAGTTTAGAACTGACTCTGGTTTTATGGATAATGAATATCAGACTGAATTCCAACATGGGAGTATTAAAAGCCTCATCACTAGAAAAATGTTAATTTTTATTCCCTAGGTAGGGAAAGAGCTAATCTTAAAGGGCATGTGTCCAAATTTTAACTTTGTGCAAAAGACGTGTTAGTGAATTGTTGGTGGTGAAATATTAAAATCCTTAGTATAAGTGAAAAAAGGTGACATTTAATCCATTTAATCAATAAAAGGAGATTAGAGTTGACATATTATAATTTATCTGATACTATGTATTTCTTTTTTGGTGGCTGGCTGGTACAGGGATCTGAACCTTTGACCTTGGTGTTCCAACACCATGATGTAACAAAGTGAGCTAACCAGCTAGCCCAGTCCTGTGTATTTCTGATATGCCTTCCTAGGCTGCAAATTCATTCAATATCAAGATTCTATCAATCTGCATAGGTAAGGAAAATAGATGGAACTCAACATGAATTCAACAAAAAAAGTTAACTTGGAGAGACAATAGATGATGATGACAAAAATGTCATGATTGGATTGGCCTCCAGTTACTTATCTATAAAGTAGAAACAGCTACAAACATTAGATAACCAAATGCTCATTTGTTGGTATATGTTGAAAACAAAAGAAGAAAAAAAAAGAAAACTCAATTATTTCCTATAGTTTTTATGTTATAAAATTTGAATGCATATCTTTAAGAACTTTACTGTTTTACAAAATATACTTGCCATCAGGGAAGACATTTATGGATTATGATCCTTAAAATGTATTTTATGAATATTTAGGTGCAATCAAAGACCAGAAGACACAGGTGCAACACATATTATAGTGAATAATATACTTGCTTCTCTCTTCTAGTTGGAATATGATAGTTTGGCTCATAATTAATTAAATAGCAAATATTTAATTATATTTATTTAGCCGGGTAAATTAATATTATTTTCAGCATATAGAATAACTTTTGCTTCAGTGTTATGGCTGCACTCCAAGACAGACGACAACATTCTATCCAGTTAAAGTTCTGCCATCGTTTCCAAGTGGTGTTAGACTTCATTGTATTGAAAAGTAATTGACAGAGAAATTTGTACTGTCCAACCCAAAGGTAACTTCATTTGAGAATTGATTAAAGCAAATATCCTGCCATTTGTAAAGCATCAGGTGATTCTTTTAGGTGTAAATCATAGGGAGAAATTTAAGGGATTATAAATATCATAACAAAAGTGATATTTGGCTGTAATGACCAACCATGATATTGAAAAAAGCAACAAAAGGCTTCAAAAATACATTATCTATGAGTTTTACTTTTCCTTGTCAATCACTTTGTCTCATCTCAAAGGCGTACTAAACTGCTGAATTACCAAAAATTAGCTCCTCTTGCATTTTTTAAGTTGTATTAAATTTTGAAATGGATGAACACATCTGTTAGCTGATGCAAGTGATATCATTCATCATCCATGTGAAGCCATCAGGGATATATTACTGGTTTGCAGAAGATATATACTCTATGTTGAAAATCCTAGACATCTCATGAAAAAACATTGACTACTTTTTTACTTTTATGCCATCTTCACAGAAACAGCAAAATAGTTATCTACATCATCTTAGCAAGTACAATTAGCCAGGAAAAAAAACTTTCTTGTTATTGTACCTCAAACTTTTTTGTCTTCTGAGATTTTAGTCATACTTTGGTTTGGTTTTCTTTATAAAGAAAGGGAAATTTTAGTTTTCGCCTGACTTTCCCTGTATGTTTGTTTTCTTATTTCTCTCTCTCTCTCTGTCTCTCCTCTTTTTCTCCCCATCTTCATGGCTATATTAATGACACCTAATAAAAAAGCTCAGAATTAATCTTTACTTAGTTGGTTTGTACCTTTATAATATCAAAGAGATTGAAATGGCAATAATCTCAATGAGTCAATGCACATATGTATGAGGCTTCAAAACAGATCTTTTAAAGTTATATTCTAGAGACTGTTCTTTTGGGGGGCCTTTATAAACAGGCACATAGACTAAACTTTACTAAATTGTGACTAGAAAAATAAACTATGCTAATATTTGTGAGTCAAAATCAGCCCAAGTTTATTGTAAACTAATAAAATCCCTCATTTTAAAATGAGAGCAAGAAAAAAATTAACAAAGAATTGGTATGAACCAAAAGTAAAACTATATATTCTATACATCTATAGAAAGAGAATATAGTCTCTGGCTGAAAACATTTTTTCTCTTTGAACACTTGCTAAAGAATTTTCTGTTCCATTTCACAGCAGTATTGATTGGATACTAAAATCCAGAAGTTGTTTTCTGCTCTGTGAAATGACTTTGTTTCTAAGTTCAGTCATATTGGAAATAGATTTGTAATATATATGTGTACATACAAATATATGTGTACATATACATATGTGCATATGTATATGGTATTGGTATCAATCCAAATTAATTTAATGAAAGCTGTGAATCAAGATGTAATTATAAGGACAAATAGTAGTTTAGGGAGTAATTATGCAAAGTAGGATAAAATTATTAACAATACAGAAAAAAAAATTCATACAAGTACCACAAGTTCTTGGCAAATGTATTATTTAAAATGTGACAGTAAATACAAAGCAGTAATTAGTAGGATTTTTTTTTTTTTAAGAAAGAGAAATAAAAAACGATTTTATATTGACAAGGAAGTTATCAGACCAATGGATGTTTCCTTCTGCTCATGTTTCACTGGAACATGGGGTTTCCTGGAATATTAGGTCCTCTCACTCAAAATATTTGAACACAAACATCATAAGTTTTGTTTTAACCAAAACCAAAATAGATGGAAAAGGATAAGATCTACATAGATATTAGTTTTTAGTACAGAAAGGCTGTTTCTGCTCAATTCACATAATAAAATAGGAAAACAAGTCTTAGAAGAGAGGGCAGATGGTTATCACAACAACAAAAATTCTACTTTATATTAAAGTGTAGGTGTTTTTTTTCCTTATAAATCTGACATTTTAAAGGTAACTCTCCTCTTTAACTTAGGTGTTCCTCTTTTAAAATATTTGAATATAATTGATAACCAAGTAATTCATGTAATTACATATTTTTATCATCACTTCTATTTTGAATAAATCTCAAAGAAGTCCTGCAATAAAAGCAGATATCTATATTAAATTAGAAATGCTGTAGTCAATATTCATCCTCGTCACTCAAAAGAGTTAAATTTGTGATCCTAATGATGATTTATTCACAGATTTATAAAGCACCTATACAAAAAGATACATTACAGAATTTCAAGAATATCATAGTTAAAAGAAGTGGGATGGGCAAGTAGGACACATAAGTAAAAGATCAATTAGAATCAACCACAGATGTTATGGAACTTTAATAGATTGTTGTGTGAGAAAGGAAATGCTGGAAACAGGACCGCATGGTCGCTCTTTATTGGTGGAGATGCTAAGGAAAAGGAAGAAGAAGATGACCTGGTCCAATTCCTTTGCAAATACGCTAACAGCAACCCTCCCAGTAAGCACACATGTAGGGTTGTTAGTTGTGTAAGAAATTTGGAATGACTTTGCAAAATGTACCTAGCCTGTCCAGAATTGCTTATGGAAAATAAGCATTGTATATTTTAGAATTTATTGTGTAGCTATTTGTGAAGGATAGAATAACTATGTAACAATAAAGTATAATTTGTAGATATTTCATTAAAAAATAGCTCTCTTGCATAAATGATGCAGTATATGCATCACTCATGGGTCACATATATTAAAAGCAAATGAGAGTACCTCCTAATACAGCAAGAAGCAACCTGGGGAGTGATGGTAGTCTTTCTATACTTCATGCTTCACCTATGTCTCACAATTTTGAAATTGTTAGTCTGCTTTGGTACTAGCTAAGAGCTCCAATTTTAATGGGATTTAGTAATCCCAGGTTGTGAATTATCAACGTTGGTAATCTTGTTTGAAGGTGGGGATTATAGTTTTGTTTAAAAGTTTCTTGAGTAAAGCAATTGCACTGTATTTACATAGACTGCTTATTTTGGGTGATTGTAATGGGAGAATTAATGGAGATTATAGGACCTAATACTCCAAATCAATCCACTTCTTGGCACTATCACTGTAGTATAAACAACGTAAATGACTAAAGAGATAAGCAATTCTTATGTGTATATAGGTAGACATCAATTACTTTGGAAGACCAGGTAAGACTGGACTGATAGTACTTTTTCATTTTCTGTGCCATGTTAACTAGTTTAGCAGGTCTCTAGCTGGGCCTATAATGAATATTCAGCAAATAAATGATGTAAGTGGATATATTTTTTAGATAAATATGTCCTGTGCCTGATGTACAGGATAAGTTGGAAGAGAGTATAAGGAGAGGAAAAAAAGAATAGCTGGCAAGGGGTCAAGGACAGAGGATGGCACTTACTGAGGTGGAAATTGATATGGGATTTACACAAGGACAGGAGTGAGGTGTGCAGAGATATTATGAAGAGATTGGCAATTTGTTCTATGTTGGGATTATGCATAAGGGTAAGGTTCAGGATGAATGTGAGTATTTATTCTCCATAAGTAATATTTGTAGATGAGAGAAAGGAGTTATAAAGAATCTCAGAATGCCATAGTTTTTTGTTTGTTTTTCGTTTGTTCTCTCCCCCCTCCCCATGTAATTCAATGGTATAGCGAATGGGAAGAGGGAGTTAAGAGAAGATCTGCCCTCGGTCCTGTGGAGCTAGTCAATGTGAATGACTCCTAAATATTATAAATATGCACATGACCTATTGAAATCAAACTTCTCTTTAGCTGCAAAGTAGATACTATTAGCAAACAAGAAGAATATGAACACTTCTAAAGCTACATCCATCACTTCATTGGTTGGTAAGAACCTGAGAAAGTAAGCATGTATGAAAAGTGCATAAGGAAAGGACACATCATACTGAAGAGTCAAAAGAAACTCACATCAGGAATACAATTTGAAAAAACAGGGAATTTTAGCATAAATACAATGTTCAGGGGAGAGGGAGGGACTGGAAGGGCTTCCAAAATGTAATACTCTTTGAAAGCACAGATGATAGTAGCAAAGGAGGGGTGGAGGCCAGCAGAAGGATGGACTTCCCCCTTCCCTACTCACTGGAGAGAGGGAGAGGCACACTGCAGAGAGCTGCAGCCCTTGTGGGTGACAAACTTCTCCCCTAGGAGTGACCAATCACATGCTGGGGACAGGGAAGAAGATAACACTGAAGCAGGAGAGGATAGGGTCATTACACTTGGCAGTGGATGGGGACAAGCTGAAGCTGTATTGCTGTTGCACACCCCAGGGTCTGTCTGGGACAGTTTAAGGGACGCTCTTTCCATCCCCTAAATTCATGCAGCCTGTAGACCCTTGCAGTTCATTGGTTATTGTTAGTCTTGTTAATAGGCTGATCAGTAAGGTCAGCAGAGATGATGAAGGCTAGGAGGCTGCAGCACAGTATAGAGGAGCACACATCCATGCTCCTCACCACTGTGACACTTGGAGCGTTGTCTGGTTAGGAGGAGATGCCCTCTACCACTGACTTGCTGGGTGACTTTGGCCAATTTCCTTGCTCTACCCAGACCTGTGTCTGTGAATGCCTCGTCAGACTGGTTCCAGCTGCAGCAGAAGCCTTCCCTCCAGGCAGGCTGTGAAAACGATGCAGCTCTCTCGGAGGAAGAGAACTGTGATCTGCCCCTGGGCGGTCTTCCTACACACCAAGGACTCTAGCAGCAGCATCTCATGGTGTGTGGACACAGTGCTGTGCTCAACACCATGGCTTGTCTTTGTTGCCTCTGCCCCTACTGCTGCTTGGGCTGATGCTGCCCAGGAGGACAATGGATGAGGTGCCCGTCTGAGCCTCCACACCTTGTCACTGCCTGCTCAGGGCTATTGGAATAGAAGAGTCAGTAGGGAAGTTGGCAGGGGTGGAGGTCACCACCCCAGGAGGGGCAAGGTACCAGGAGTGCAGGTGAGAGTGGATTCAAGCTAAGGGCAGATGGGAGGAAAGCACGTCTTCAGTGAGACCCCACAGAGAAGTGCATGTGCTGGATGGTGGGATTGAAGCAGTGGGTGATGGAGCTGGCCTTAGGCAACTGGGAGAGCAGGTTCCCCCGAGCCTGTGTCCACAGCTTCAGGCTCCTTCTCCTCTTCACTGCACTGGGTTCCTGTCATCCCATCACAACTGACTTATGCTGCCCACTCAGCCCACATGGAGTAGAGGACAAAGGCCATGGCATTGACCTAAGACCTATATTCATGGTCTCAGGCCACAACTTGGCCCTTGGTAAAGGACTACACAGTGACCAGGTCATCTTTGCCACCTGTCACCATGTAGTGACAACCAGGTATCCAGAATGCACAAAGCAGACCCCCCAAAGTAGCTCTTATGAGCCCACGCAGGAACATGGAGTCAAAATGAAAGACATCCCAGCACCCATTTTAATTGACAGGGACTAAATCCTTGTTATTCACCAGAGGCACACTTACTAGTGGTCCTCACACACCACCCACTTGGCCAGTGCACTGCATAGCCCATTTTTTGACAGCATACGTGGGAAAGCCCTGGCCCTGCTTCTGTAGGGTACAGCCCCTGCTGGCTGTAATGGAGCAGGGTGGCTGACATTATACAGGTGCAGGTGGTCATCCACCTGTGATACCAGGGACAGACTTTTCCGCTCAGGTCGCTGCTGCAGATACGTTCCTTTGGTCTTATCCATCAGCCATTCCTCTAAGAATGTCTTGCTTAAACTTCACTAGCAAGTAGTTTGTTTCTTGACAGCAGTTACCTGGTAGAAGTCTCGGTAAAACACTGGGTGCCCTTATAGATTATATAAATGATGCAAAAAGACACAGATGACTTCCTTTAAAATAAGAACAGACACCATAAGGAGAAACATTGGAATGAGAAAGTCTATATAATAGTATTTAGAGATAATAAGTGAAGATATAAAAAAACTGGGAGGAATAAGAGAGAATCATAAGAAAATTGAATTTCATGAGTAATATTACCATGCTAAAGGTAAGAAAATAATAAACATACAATGATTACATATTTTGTTTATATTGTTGAGAAAAATAAGGTAATAAAAATTACAAAAGGTAATAAATGCCTTATAGACATTTGAAAAGGAAAATTTAAAAAGATTGTATGTAAGTAAAAGTACCATGCTCTCAGAATATTTATGAATTAAACTACATTAGTTTCCTATTGATGCTATAAAAGAGCTACTACAAATTTAGTGTGTTAAAACAGCCCAAATTTACGATCTTAGAGTTCTGAGGTCAAAAGTCCTAAAATCAAGTTTTATGAAAAATTGTATTTCTTTTGTAGGCTCGTGGGAGAATTTCCTTTACTTTTCTAGCTTCTAAAGTGAAATTCTACTAAGTTCCTTCCTACTCAGACAGGTATAGGAATATTCTAATTAGAGAAATATAGGTTTTCCAACATAGAGTGAATTAAAAGCAGCAGGTATACCTTTTGAAGCTGTTAAATAGCAAAGAAAGCAAATCAATAACCATTTGGGGGAAAAAAAAAATAGAAAGTGAAGTGATTGCCAAAAAAACCCCACAGACATAGAAATCATAAACATAAAGATATGTTTATGTATGTGGCAATCATCAAAAACAACGAATAAGAGCCGGCCCGGTGGCACACTCGGTAGAGTGCGGCGCTTGGGAGTGTGGCGACGCTCCCGCCGAGGGTTCGGATCCCATATAGAGACTGGTCTGCTCACTGGTTGAGCGAGGTGCGGGCGCGACACCAAAGGTTGCGATCCCGTTACTGGTCATGAAAAAAGACAAAAAGGAAAAAAAAAAAAAAAAACTGAATAAAATTGATGAGTTTATAAGCACACAAAAATTAACATTTTCTTATTTATCAATAATAACAACCTAAAAAAGTATGAAGAAAATATTTAGAACAACCACAGAGGGAAAAAAAAAAGTGTGAAGTATTTAGAAATAACTTTAATGAGAACATTTTACAGTTTAAAAGATATTTGAATAAACAAAAAGCTATAAGATAAAATAAGCAATAATTGTAAAAATGTAATTACTTCACAGATCAGTGTGTAAATACTACTTCAAAATTTTAAAAATCAAAGGAATAAACTAAGAAATTTACAAAATTAATAAAGTGCTTTAGAAAGTTTGCCAAATATGAAATAACTATAAAATCATTTTGATGCATATATAGGAAATGAACTAGGCATGAAGTATATTTGGGAAAAATTCTCTTTCAATAATTGTGGTAAAACAATGTGTCCACAAAATGATAATGATAGTTTTGCTTACAGAGGAAAAAAAATCTTAAAAGGGTGATGATGGATAGGGTTACAAAAGGTACGATCTTCCTTTTTTCTTTTATTGAATGTATAAATAGAAGGTAAAATAATGCACTCACATTTCCAGTTCCAAGTATGATTGGGTAGCTTCAGGAAGACCAACCAAATTTCATCTGAGAAAACTAGAAAATTTAAATAAACAACAGACATCATTTAGGTAAACTCACCAAACGAAGATTCTATATCCAACAGGATAGATCCTTACAGAAGAAAAAAAAAAAAAAAAAATTGACACATTCAGTAAAACAAAAACTGAGGGAATTTTCCCCTTGCCAACTTTCACTAGAAGAAATACCAATGGAGTTTCCCAGTAAAAAAAAAAAAAAAAAAAAAATCATCAATAGGAAGTGAGTAAATATAAAATAAATGTATATTTTCTGTCTGATATGATGATTTTAATATCTAGGAATCTTTAAAATATAAGCAAGCAAATGTAATAATTCAAAATGGAGAGAGAAGGAAATTATTTTTAAATGTTCTTAAGTTCTAGTACAATTAGGGAGTGGTTAAAGTAAAAAAAAATATTATACAGTAAGTCGAGTACTGAAACCACTATCTTTAAAGCAATGACTACTTTTCAGTAATGGTCCACAATAATCAACCACATTGTATATTGACAAAATAAAACAAAATTTTTTAAAAAATAAAGCAATGACTAAAAACAGTAATATATAATTAAAAAGTTATTAAAGGCAAAGTATAAAAATATTTTATTAACCTAAATTAAACCAAGAAGGGAGAACAAAGAAAAAGTACCTTAATAGATCACTATAGTAGGTTAGTAATATTAGATCAAGTAGAGTATTAATCAAAATAGAATATTGGACAAAGTAAAATATAGCAAGAAACATCTACAGACAAAGAGGAATATTTTACAACAATAGCAACCTCAATCCATCAGGAAGATTATAAGCCAGTATTCACCCAATAAAATAATTTCCAAAATATATGAAGCAAAAATTGAAAGAAAAATAATAAATAAATCAACCAATCCACAACCATATTAGGAGACATCAATGTTCTTTTTTCAAAATTTGAGTGAATAAGTAGATTTTAAAAAATTACAGAGATGTAAACATTCTGAACACCATTATTAACAAAAAATGAAAATAGATTAATGTACCAGAAAATGCCACACTGAAAAGTAACTGATTATTTAAAAATAATCATGGATCAAGAAGAAAAAAAAAAAGCAGGTATTAGAACATATGTTAAAATGATTGATAATGACTATATATAATATATCAGATTTTTGCTAATGGCTGAATAGTGCACGAAAGTCTGTCTGGATTTATCCTCCTTCTTGAAACAGTTAAAAATTGAACAACTTATGAAACAATAGTTTTTAAGACATTGAACACCAGGCAGCAAAGTAGAGTGATCTTTGATAGACAGGAAGCATATAAATTGAGATCGACGGCCCCAGCTCATTGCTTTGAAGAGGCTTCCAGGTTATGGTAAAAGGAATAGAAACCCCCTGGGAAGCCCAGAATGACTTCATAAATTGAGACAATGGAGCTGAGTGTCCAGAGTTATCAAGGCATCTAGATGGTTGAGCTTCACAAGGCAGAGTACCAGAGAGAGAACTGTATGCAGAGAGACAACTGGAGATCAGTGGAGGACTGATCTTAAAGGATCATACATGCATACTGTTGATATATGTGGGGAAACTACCTGAATAGAAGAAAAGAACCAGCCAAAAAGATTAGAAGGAAGAGTATTCAAAACTTTCAAGGGCCCAGGGATTGTGTCTGTTTTTACCAGTCAGACTGGAAAACCTCATGATGCACAGAGTATTGGGTAGAGTATTCAAAACCATCTCATCTCAGTTATGAGGAACAATTAACCCTTGATGAAATGGTGCTCTGGATTGCTGAGAATATGAAGCAATTGCTGATCACTATACCAGAGTTTATCACATATTCAACTACCATCTGGACTGAAATTCCAAACATCTAAAATCACATGTAACTCAAGAAATTCCAAAAATTAACTCATATATTGCTCTAATAAACAAGTTATCAAACTGACGCCATATTGAAACCCTGTATTCTATGTCTAGATTATTTTACTTTACCTTGCAAGTAATCTGGAAAGAAAATCTTTATTCCTTTTTTACCTTATCATTTTTATTCAAAATAATTATCTAATTCTGTGGTTTTCTCCCAAATTCCTAAAAAATGCAGCCATTCCATTCCATTGCCAATACTTTTGCTTTAACTTTGGTCATTATTATCTCTTAATTAGATTGAAACAATAGTCTTTTGACTTATTGGCTTCTGATATTAGCCCTTATCTAACATATTTATAAACTGACTACCAGGTTGGTCTAAATTTCAGATGTATCTTCAGTTCAAGATGACCACCACCTGCAGTGTTAAATTTTATGTGCCAATTTGACAGGGTTTTGTGTGTCCAAGTATTTGGTTAAACATTATTCTGGGTGTGTCTGTGAGGCTGTTTCTGGATGAGATTAACATTTAAATTAATAGACTGAGTAAATCAACTTGCCCTCCCCAGGGTGGGTGGGTCTCAACCAATCCAGTGAAGGCCTGAATAAGACAAAAGGAAGATAAGGGAGAATTTGCTCTTGCTGTGCCTGTTTTTAAGCTGAGACATAGGTCATCTGCTGGAATTTACACCATCAATTCTAGTCATTTTCAGGCCTTCAGACTCAGACTAAAACTACACCACCAGCTCTCCTGGGTCTCCTGCTTGCAGACAGCAAATCGTGGGATTTCTCAGCTCTTATTACTATATGAGCTGATATCTTAGAAATAAGTCTTGCATATTATATAAAATATATGAGTATAATGAATACCCTGTTGGTTCTGTTTCTCTGGAGAACTCTAATACATCACCTGAGAATTTAATCTACCTCTCCATCCACCCAAAATCTAAAAAAAATATGAAAACATAAAAGGACTAGGGAAATGAAAGCCAGCTATCAAAAAATCTTAGAAATACTTAAAATATAGAAAGAAGATTTTATCAGATTAAATTGAAGAAGCAGATGAAGTTCCATCCTAAGAAACCAATGTTAATCGCAGCAATTCCTAGATCAGCCATAAGGAATTTTAAAATCAGTCAACAGTCTTTTCTCTCTCCAGGTGGATTCGACATCAGCCTAACTCTCAGGCTAATTGTAAAAGGCAATTTCCTAAAGAATCTGAGCACCTGTCCCACTAGGTCATGAATGGGAAGCAGAACAAAATTCTCAAAGAGGGTAAAGCAACACTGAAAAAGCACTACTAAGCAGAACACTACTTTAAACTGCTTTATTTCCACAGTAAAACTTCTTCAATTTGGCACATATTCATTCCCCCAACCTACCTATGTATAAGAAATTCTGCCTAACTCCTAAAATATTTTCACTGAATCCTTCTAGAGGCTTCTTGTGAAAGGGTCCTCAGAGAAGAAATCAGGCAGATTGTCTATCCCAATAGAGGACTTAATTTGTGTACATGAAGGAAATAGAAGGATACTAATAAAGATAAAGAAACCAAGCAAATGACTTCAGAGGAAATAGAGCTAATTCTAAAAACAGAAGAGATATTAAAAGCAAAATTTATCACTGGTTGAGGTATGAGGGAAATACAGTGCTTCTGAACCAAGAATGGTCAGCAAAATAAAATGAGCAACTTGACAACAACAAAAAACAAGGTATGAGGATATATTGTCATTCAAGTTTTTGTTATATAAATGCATGAATGCACAAATTAAAAGAGTGAATGATGTAAACACTATATAAACCAGCTATATAAAACCTATATAAATGGCTGAACCACCTGTCTGAAAAACTGTTTTCCTTCTTCTGACTCACTGATATTTGTATTTCTTGATCTGGGAATGTGAGCATAACCCTGAGTTATGCTTATTTCTGTGTTTAGCCTTTCACCTTCCACTTTAGGCTCTGTGCCTTGGAAGTGACTAGAAATTTCAACTAGGTCTTTTCAAAGAACACCTAATTTTGTTTTTCCTGGTGGTGGCCTTTTTGGTCACTGTGTAACTTTGCTTCCACTATCTTTCTTACATAATACATGTTTGTAAGAAAAAAACAAAGTGGTCACTTTCTTTATGTCTATTGTCAGGACTAGCTCCAAAAAACTCTGCCATGGACGTTTTTCACTCCCAGTCTTCTCACTTCTTACAATATCAGTCTTACATTTCAGTCTTGTTAGATGCTTATTTAATAATTGAAATTTTGATTATAATTGTAACATCTTCAGGTGATATGTCTATGAGCACAGAACTTATAACTCAGACTTCTGTTTTGTAATTCAGTGCTTCCTTTTTCCCACAAAACATAGTTCATGTTCTCAATATTCAGATAATAAAACAACTCAGAGAAGATTAATTGGTTTGTTAAAATATATGCCACTAGCTTACATCAGTTAAGGGGACAGGTCCTGTTTTGAACACCCAAGGTTATAAATCACCTATCCTATAAAATTAATAGACGTGTACTTTATAATTTTCAGTCTCATTTTTCACCCCCGTAACTCAAATCTCATAAAAGAAATAATGCAGCTTGGAAGAATAATGTACTGGAAAATATGAACCTTATATTCTTAAAAATTAGTTAATTTAAAAAAAAAACTGAAATGACAGTTAAAAGATCATTTTACCAATATGTTATTATGTCAAAGGGGTGAATTATTTGTGTGTTAGTCCATTTTCTGTTGCTTAGAATACCTGAAACTAGGTAATTTATAAAGAAACAATATCTATTTCTCATAGTTTGGGGGCTGGGAAATCCACAGTCCTGGGGGCACATTTAATGAAGTAATTCTTCTAGGTGGGAACTCTCTACAGGGTCTTGTGGTGATGCCAGCAATCACATGGCAAGACTGGCATGAGCAAGAGAATTAACATGCTCACGTGCCCTCCTTATAAAGCCATCTGAACCACTACTTGATAACCCATTAAACCATAAACACATTACTACATGAATTTAATCCATTCATGAGGGCACAATCTTCAGGATCTAATCATCTCTTAAAAGTCTCACTTTCAAATACCATAATAAGATTTTATACCCTCTAACAATGGGGAATCAAGCACCAATAAATTTTGGAGAAATATTCAATCCACAGCCATTTTTTTAATGCTATTTATGTTTTCCAAAAAAAAAAGCACTAATTAAATCTTATTTTTGAAGATATATGTTATATTTGATTGTTAATTTATATTTGTACACTTATTTCTGGGAGACATTGTTCTAAGCATTATACAAATATTAATTTATATACTCCTCATAACCTCTCAATACAGAAAAAGAGACTGATGCACATAGAGGTTAAGTAGTCTCCCAAGTTATGTAGAAGAGCCAGGATGTGGAGCCAGGCTGTTTAACTTCAAAATCTTTACTCTTAATTATTCTATGTTACCTGTAAACTATGAATAGAAAACATTTTAATGTAAAATTTTAAAAGTGCTCTCTGTCTTTCAGCTCTCTTTGCATTTCTCTTGACAGTAAGATATGTAAATAAAAAGTGTAATCTTATTTTAACAGCACCATCAGTAGAAGATCATAAAGAAGACTGACTTGAAATAAACAATTAAGCTCAACATCGCACAACTACTGAGAATAAAACAGGGCTTATTTGTTTTAATTATCAGTGTCATCTCCTATCTCTATTAGCACAAATAGAAAAGAACCATTCACTGAGCTAAAACTTTGTGTTGATATACTCTGTGTAAACACTTCATTATGCTTAATACTTTCTTCAATAACTACAGAGAAGATAAATTTAACATTTTCTTGAGATATGCTAAGAATTTTGCATACCTCTAGGCTACAAAGGCGGTAATAGCCCCTCCTTTGTACAATAGCCCCTGAGAAAACAAACTAGAAGTTAAATATATATAAAATAAACTTATATATACTGATTCCAAATTTGTGATTTAAGAAGGTAATAAGTACTTATGAGTAAATACTCAAGAATGTATTGTTGTTTGCTTGCTTCACTGAAGCACAGTCCTAACCCATGAGAACCTTACAGTCTATTTAGAGATTCAAGACTACTATATAGGAAAGAGTGTACTAAAGTCTAAAATGCTATTTTCTAGAGCTAGCAACTAGTGCAATAGGAATATTAAAGGTGTTCTTAAGGTGAACTAAAGGGAAAATGCCCACCAAACTGAGAAGGTATTAAGAAATAGGCAATTTCATGAGGTAAAGCAAACAATGTGAAGAGGAGGGAATACTTCCAAATTCATTATATAAGGCTAGCATTACCCTCACAACAAAACCAGAAAAAGATACAACAAAACGAGAAAAAGACACAACAAAAAAGAAAACTACAGACCAATATCCCTAATGGATAGAGACAAAAATATCCTCCACAAAATACTAGCAAACAGAATCCAGCAAAACGTTAAAAAGATCATACACCATGATTAAGTGGGATGTATCCCAGGGATGCAAGGATGATTCAACATATGCAAATCTATAAACAGGATATATCACATCAACATAATGAAGAAAAAAAACTTATATGATCATTTCAACAGATGCAGAAAAAGCATTTGATAAAATCCAACATGATAAAAATACTAAAAAATTAGGTATAGAAAGAATGTACCTCAATACAATAAGGGCCATAAATGAGAAACCCACAGCTAATATTGTACCAAATGGAAAAAAATTGGAGACTTTTTCTCAAAGGTACAGAACAAGAAAAGAATGCCTACTTTCCCTGCTCATATTTAACATAGTACTAGAAGTTCCAGCCAAAGCATAAGGGAAGAGAAAGCAATAACAGACATTTGAATCAGAAAAGAGGAAGTGAAATGATCACAATCTGCAAATGATATGATCATATACTTAGAAAATCCTAAAGACTCCATCAAAAAATTACTGGAACTAATAAATGAATTCAACACACAAAAATTAATAGCTTTTCCATATATCAACTACAAAATAACCAAAGAAGAAATCTAGAAAGCAATCCCATTCACAATAGCTAAGAAAATAAAATACCTAGTAGTAAATTTAACCAAGGAGGTGAAAGACCTCTACAATGAATCAAAGAAAACATTGGTGAAAAAAATGAAGAGGATGCTAGTAAATGGAAAGATATCCCATGTTCATGGATAGGAAGTGTTAATATCACCAAAATGTCCATATTACCCAAAGCAATCTACACATTCCACATAATCCCTATCAAAATACTAATGATATCCTATAAAGAAATAGAAAAAAAAATCTTAAAATTTGCATGGAAATACAAAAGAACGTGTATAGCAAAAGCAATCTGGAACAAAAAGAACAAAGTTGGAGGTGTCACACTCTTTGACTTCAAAATATACTAGAAAGCTATAGTAACCAAAACAGCATGGTACTGGCATAAAAATAGACAAATAGACTAATGGAACAGAATAGAGAGCCAAGAAATAAATCCATACACTTATAGCCAACAGATTTTTTAAAAAGTTGTCAAAAATATACAATGGGGAAAAGACAAATCTTCAACAAATGGTGATGGGAAAACTGGATATCCACATACAGAATATAGAAAGTAGACCCTTATCTCTCATATACCCACAAATCAACTCAAAATAGATTCAAGACCTAAATGTCATATCCAAAACTTTGAAACCACTAGAAGAAAACATAGGGGAAACACTACACAAAATGAGATCGTTCAGTGCTTTTCTGAGCAAGACTGCAAAGGCACAGGCAACTAAAGCAAAAAAATACATAAGCAAAATTACATCAAACTAAAAAGCTTCTGCACAGCAAGAGACATTGTCAACAAAGTGAAGAGAAAATCTACAGAATGGGAGAAAGTGTTTTCAAACTGCACATCAGACAAAGGACTATAACCAGAATATATAAGGAACTTCAACAACTGAACAGCAATAGAATACAAATAACCCGATTAAAAAATGGCATAGGACCTGAACAGACATTTCTTAAAAGAAGACATGACCAACAGTCACATGAAAAAATGCTCAACATCACCAATCATCAGGTAAATGCAAATTAAAACCACAATGAGATATCATCTCTAATCAGTTAGAATGGCTATTATCATCAAGACAAAACATAGCAAGTGCTGGTAAGGATGCAGAGAAAAAGGAACTCATCTACATTGCTGGTGGGAGTGTAAATGGGTACATCCACTGTGAAAATCAGTATGGAGTTTTTTTGTGGAACTGAAAATACATCTAACCTATGACCCAGCTATCTCACTACTGGGTATATTCCAAGGAAATAAAAATTAATATTTCAAAAGACATCTGCACTCTCTTGTTCATAGCAACCTATTCACAATAGCCAAGAGATGGAATCAACATAAATGTCCATCAACAGGTGAATGGATACAAAGGATAAAAAACTAGAATATATATACAATGGAATACTACATGACTATTAAAAAAAAAAATTGTATCCTATCATTTGCAGCAACATGGACGGAACTGGAAACCATCATGTTAAGTGAAGTAAGTCAGGTACAAAATGGCAAACACCATATGGTCTCACTCATATGTGGAATCAAAAAAAAAAAAAATGGTTCTAACAGAAGCAAAGAGTAGAGTAATGGTTACCAGAAGCAGGGGGTGGATTGGGGAGCGGGGAGCAAAAGTAGTGAACTAACGATAGAACACTATGCTATCTACCTTAAGTGAATCATTGTGCATTGTATGCATGTATTGAAACAACATACTGTGCCTCACAAATTTGTACAAGTAAATGTTAAAATATTTTGAATAAAAAGTAAATAGCTCAAAATAAGTAAACAAAAGGGTAACTTACAGAATCTTACTTACAGGATGATAGACCTGGCAGACAGTGACCCAGAGACATAAGCAAGCTTTCCCTGTGCAACCTCCTGGTCAAGTCCAAGTTGATAAAGGCAATTCATACAAATCAGTGGAAAAAGCCAAGAAGCAATTACTAAGAAACAAGTTAATGTCACTAAATGCAAAGGTCTTATGACAATGATTACTATCTTTCATGGTCTTGTTATGTAGGTAGCCAGACCAGCTGTTGCTATACCAGTACTCAACCATTAAGTTCCTTCTTTGTAATCAGCAAGAAGTTTTTACCAATTGGTCTAACTACCTTACCCTTAGTTACTGTATAACTTTTGTGAGCAGGCTTCATACAAAGGACACTGTAAGTGGTAAGTTATGTTCACAGTCTGACAAAGGTGAAGAATGGAGATTGGTCTTAAAGGATGAGTGGAATTTAACTCAACAGAAGCATGGAGAGGACCATAGTTTCCCAGAACAAACAATAAAGAAGCCATATGCACATCAGGTAAAGAACCTGTAAATATTTTAGGTTTTGTTAGTCACATATAGCCTCTGTTGTATACATTTTTTTTTCCTTTTTCCAACCATATAAGAATGTAAAAATAAAAAGAAAGAAAAAAGAAAAGATTCTTAGCTGGAGGACCATACATAAAGAGTCAATAGATTATATTTGTCCATTCAGCCACAGTGTGCCAATTCCAGGTTGAATGACTGTGAAATTCTTCCTGACTGAATTGGGAGTTTAATACTGGACAATAATGGCAGAGAAAGTTGGAAAGAAAAGATGAAGCCAGATTATTAAAATCATCAAAAGCTATAATGAAGCATTAGAATTGGATTAGATTTATTTTCCCCTAAATATGAAGGTGAAAGTATCTATACTGTAATTAATTTCAGATATCTTTAGCATTAAGCCATATTGTTCTTCTCAATTGACCCCAGAAAATCAAATGGAGGGTTTTTAATTAAACAGAAATATTAAATCAGGTTTTGCTTTCTCTCTTATTGGGTGGAACCAAAACTTTAAAAAAAAATTCTATTTCTTCTGAAGGTACACTTTTTTATAAAATCCAATGATTGCTGGTGTTATTATGCTGACCTTGGATGTTCTAAAGCATAAACTAAATGAAGCCCATATGTGGTGGTTTTCTTTGGAGATGATGTGTATTTTTGTTCTTGTGAAATCAAGGGGACTGTTATTGAAACCCAAATCCTAAGTTTTCTATTTGCTCACAGTTGGGGTGTCCCTGGGTCCTGGGAAGCATGAAACACATGCTTAGTTTTCAGAGTTCCCTAGTAGAATGTCAGAAATTTTGGAAAGCTCCTATATCTTCACAGCATCTTTATTATCCATATGGATATCTTTACATCCATGAAACATCTATATATTACTTCTGTGAAATGATATGTTGTCACCTGAATTTTTCATTCTGATAAATCAATTTCTTATAATGTATATTGTCAGTATAAAACTTTTGAAATGTTATGAAAAATGTAGAAAAGGAAAAGAGAATCTCAGAGAAAAATACTGAGAGTAATACTCTTTTACAGAGATGAATACATGATTTTGATAATGACAACATGAGAAAAATATAGCATAGTACATGTGGGATTGCTTAGAAATTAAGTAAAAAAAGAGTGACAGGGGATTCTGGTTGGTTGAAGGGAGGTGAATATACTGTTAAATGATACCTAAGTTGAAGTTTTTGAATTAAATGTCTCAGTGAACTAGCAAAAAAGATAACATCCAGAGAATGCTCACTTCAGTGGTTTACTCATTAAGTAGGAGTATGGAAGTTCATGAATGGAGAATAGAAGAGAAAGCAAACAGCAGATAAATGACTTAAACAATATACTATGAAAAGGTTAAGGTTGCTTAGAAATTCACGTTTTAAATATACTAAGTTTAAGACTTAACTAAAGGAAATTTGGTTACACATGAATATAAATACTAGGCTATATACAAATTCTTCTATAATATCCTAGATTAATAGATATTCTGTGAGTGTGCGAGAGAATTGCAATCTGAGAAGGTTTCCTGGGAGGATATCAGTAATGTAATATTTTATTTCTAAAGTTGATTGGTAATAAATTAAAATTGTAATACTATAATTGTTTTATTATTTTTACAACATGTATATATATTAATTATTATTTGGCCCAAGTAAATTATTATTTGGCCCAAATTTTTATTTTTAAAATTTGGTATATAAATAAATTTTGAAGTGCTAATTATATAAATAGGAATGCCAGGATAGTGAAAGGTAAGATTAAAAAATGAGATATCAGGACATGTTAAAATATATGGAAAAAAAGTCAGCAAAAATTTGTGGAAATTAGGTTCTGGATATATAAATGTAGGTAAAATTTCTTATTTACAGAATTTTATCAGTGTGAAATAATAATTTTAAAAGTCATATAGTAGTTTTTGAAGCCCAGTTGTACAATTTCCTCCATCCCAGTGAATTTTCATTTCTTAATTTTTCAAGTTGTCTGGGTGCAGGAGAAACTCACTGCACTGGAAGTCAGGGTTCTTAGAGGCTGAATCCAACTCCCGCACAAGCAATATCATTTTTTATATATCTATCTTTTAATTTTCTTAAGTAATATCTCTTCTCCCCTCTATAGAAAAGCTGTATTTTCTTATATGTTCTGGAATATAACCATTGTCTGAGGACTAAAGTAATCCATACTGCTTTGGAGAAAATAGTCTTACAAATAAATAATTAAAACATAGTTTGATATTTTAATAGAAAAAGATACAGAATATATTAAGGAAAGACTGATTATTTATGGAAGGGAAGATAGGAAGAAATCCTCAGAAAAGTATCACCAAATAATGATATGTGTACTGTCTTAAAAGAGTCATAGGATTTTGCTAGATAGAAAAGATAAATTATCTACAATGGTAAACTGAATTTCTAATATCTAAATTCAGTGTAGATGTTTCATAAACATATATTATATATATTCACACATATATGGGTATAAACATGTATATTATATATACACAGACACACATATTTTGAATTTGTATTCTGATTTTCTACAATGGTAAACTGAATTTCTAATATCTAAATTCAGTGTAGATGTTTCATAAACATATATTATATATATTCACACATATATGTGTATAAACATGTATATTATATATACACAGACACACATATTTTGAATTTGTATTCTGATTTTCTATGACTTCCATTGTTTAATATAAATTTCAAGCATTTGATTATTCAGCATACAAATTTATGTTCAATTTCATTTGATAGAAAATTGAGAGAATACAGGAAAAAGTCCCTACGGTCCCAACAATTTTCAAGTTTTTGTTGCTTATTGTGCTACTTATTTGTAATAATACAGGCATACAGAGAAAGAACAAATGAAATTGTTTTAGACAGTACAGAGAAGCAATACTTTATTATTATTATTTATTTTAGAGCTCCAATAATAGTTAACAGGTTGAATCAGCAAACACTCTTCCATCGAAACCACACACAGGCAAAAATTCATTAAATATTAAGAAACAAAACCAAAAACAAACAAAAACTATACCTCAATTTTGAAAAGGTGGAATCTATGAGTAAGTTTAATTCAATTCTTCTAATTTCTAATATATATGGATATATTTATTCAAGGTTCTTTTTAATAAAAAACTTTTCTTGTAAATTTATTATCTCTGCAATTCCCCACAATTTTTTCTCATCTTCTACAAAAATCACTTTATTTTGAGAAATGATTTGAGTTTGGTATTACTTTTGATGGAATGTTTTTTTTTTTTTTTTTTTCCAGTTTTGAAGAGAAACCAATTACCTTTCTAGAGCTATGCTAGCAAACTCATTAAGTGGTGCCCTCACCTAAAATGTTATTTTTTGATCTTTTTTGAATGTCATGAAGTTTTTATATGGGAGTAGTTGACATGAGATTTCCTATACCTCAGATTAGTGTGCATATGACCTTTGGAGATGACTGGGCATGTTTAGTTATACAGACATTAAAATACAGTTAGCATAGAGTGATCAAGAGATGAGAAGCCAAGATTATGTTAAGAAGATTTATTTTGTTCTTTCTTTGAAGGTCTATTTATAATTAAAGGAACAAAAATAA
>NW_007727406.1:148723-188389 GCF_000696425.1 Galeopterus variegatus
TAAGAAGATTTATTTTGTTCTTTCTTTGAAGGTCTATTTATAATTAAAGGAACAAAAATAATCTTAATATACACACCAATCTGAGGTATATGAAACCTCACAGTGTCTACTACTATCGTGTAACATAAAGTTAAGTAAACATAAAGTATAAAATATTATTATATTATATATTATGTTATGTTTAAAATACAAAGTAAAATAAAATAAATATAATACAAATAATTACAATGTTAAGAAATTTTAGTCAAAGATTTGTCTCTACTGGTGGGGCACTTTGGGGATAAGTAATATCACCTCCCTTTAACTATCTGCTGCAGGAAATAATTTGTCTCCTTCAGTAAGATGGCTGCTTTATCTACTGTTACACTTTTGATGAACATATTGCAATTTGATACCAAAATGCAATTTTGGATTTTTCAGAGCAAGACCTGCATATCACAACAGGAGAGAAGAAGCTTAAGGTCAGAGGTGAAATTCCTCACACTAGAACTTGTTTTCCCAAGCTCTGCCAATATCCACAAAATCACCGGTGCTCATCCTCAATGAACAAGACATAATGAAAGAAAAAATTCAGAAGAGAGCATAATAGCTATCCATAATCTCACATATAAACTACTGTATAAAAATCATTCTCCCCAGCACACCAGATTCATTTTTTAATTAAATTAGGCATAATAATAACATTTCCTAAAGTAATAAGTACAAACTAGAATGTGTATTCTTGACTGAATATTCAACACCATTTAAAATTTTTGCATTTTTAATACACTTTGAAACAACCATCAGCAAAGCCATACATTAGGGTACTAATTTTAAATAGAAGAAAATATTTACTAAGTTCAAGTGCATGGCATTGAAGAAGCAATTGGTATGTTTAAGAGAGAGATCATCAGGCGATATTAGATACAGATATATTTCACTGCATTTAAGTAGAATACAAATAATCCAATCAAAAAATGGACAAATTTCCTTGTGAAAAAAAAATGGGCAAAGGAGTTGAGTAGACATTTTTCAAAGGAAAACATACAAATGACCAATGCAAAAATTCTCAACATCACTAAGCATCAGGGAAATAAAAATCAAAACCACATTGAGATATCATCTCACCCCACTTAGACTGTCCATTATCAAAAAAACAAAGAACAACAAATGCTGGAGAGTATACAAAGAAAAGGGAACTCTCCTAGCCTGTCGGTGGGACTGTAAATTAGTACAGCCATTATGGAAGAGTATGGAGGTTTCTCAAACAGCTACAGATAGAACTACAACATGACTCAGCAATCCCACTACTGGGTATATACCCAAAGGGATGGAAAACATCATGTCGAAGAGATACCTGCACTCCCATGTTCACTGCTGCTCTATTCACAACAGCCAAGATGTGGGACCAACCTAAATGTCCATCGATGGACAACTGGATAAAGAAAATGTGGTATAGATACACAATCGAATACTACTCATCCATAAAGAAGAATGAATTTCTGCCATTCACAGCAACACGGATGAGCTTGGAGAAAATTATGTTAAATGAAATAAACCAGGAACAGAAAGAGAAATACCACATGTCCTCACTCTTAACTGAGAGCTAAGAATGTAAGAAAAATAAAAAGAAAGACCACAATGTAACATTCAGAAGGAGAGAACAGACCTATAGTTACTAGAGGTGGAAAAGGGGGAGAGGGATGGTGTCTAGGGAGTAATTGGGTAAGGGACACAAAGAACAATTACAATTTGTAATGATGAACATAGCTAATAACATTGATTTGATCATCACATACTATACACAAATACTGACAGTCAACTCGGTACCCCATAAATATATATAATCTAAAACAAATAAAATAAAATCAGAAAAAAGTAGTTAGTATTCAATTTCATATATTACTCCATTTAAAGTAATATTGCCACAATACAAATTGTAAACTCCTTTTATTGAAAGAAAAACGTCCTGAGTTTGTCACAGATATTTATAAAGATATCTTCCTGGTGCTTCAAATATTTAGTTCTTTAAAGAAAGAGCGTTATTGTACAATGGTAAGATCAATCTATTAAGAGACGAGAAGTTTGAGCTCTGATACAAACACTATCAACAATTCACCACATGACCTTGAAAGGTTTATTTAAAAATTCTCAAGTCTTTGATTTGTACCTGTAACTTGAGAGCTTTAAACTAAACCAGTCTCCTCATCTATATCTATAATGTTTATCCTTTTAGAAGTTGACTGTATACTAATAAGAATCTTGAGCTACTTTCAATATTTCATAATCTAAGATAGGAAAATATTAAGCCTCATTACCTTAAACTGGAATTTTGTCAATTTAATGTAAATTCTGATCACATAATCTTGTTATTTGATCAAGTTTGAAAACAAATGTCTGTTTATATATGCTATTTTTTTGGTAGATAAATATTTTGAGAATATCGTGTTTCTGTGAGAGAGGGAAATAAAAACAATTTCTCTGAAGCACTAAGTATTTTGTATTTCTGTATTTAACTATTTTGTAAAAACTTGTGTATGATTTTAGGGTATTCTTCTGATTTACTTTGAAGGTTCATAATTTCCAGGTTTTTGTTTGTTTTTACACTACATCAAATTTGTCCATTTATGCATAGGCCACTATCACTTTATTTTTTTATTTATTTTTATTTTTATTTTACTTCTCAATATACATTGTAGTTGATTTTCATGCCCCATTATTTGTTCCTCTCCACCCTCTTCCCCCCCCCCCACCACATCATATCTGTTCACTTGACTTAAACAGTTCAAGGAATTTTTGTGGTTATTCTGTCTTCTCCCTCCCCCCTTTATTTGTTTGTGTGTTTATTTATTTTCACTCCCACAAATAAGTGAGAACATGTAGTATTTCTCTTTCTGTGCCTGACTTGTTTCACTTAATTTTCTCTAAGTCCATCCATGTTGTTGTGAATGGTAGTATATGATTCTTTTTTACAGCAGAGTAGTATTCCATTGTGTAGATATACCACATTTTCCTTATCCGCTCATCAGATGATTAACATTTGGGTTGTTTCCAGCTCTTGGCTATTTTAAATAGAGCTGCAATAAACCCTGGAGTACAGGTATCCCTTTGGAATGAAGATTTCCATTCCTCTGGGTATATTCCCAACAGTGGAATAGCTGTATCATATGGTAGATCTATCTGTAATTGTTTGAGGAAACTCAATACTATTTTCCATAAAAGCTGCACCATTTTGCAGCCCAACCAACAGTGTATGAGAGTTCCTTTTTCACGGCAACCTCTCCAGGACTTATCATTCTTCGTCTTTTGGATGTTAGCTATCCTAACGGGAGTGAGATGATATCTCAAAGTGGTCTTGATTTGCATTTCCTGGCTGCTGAGTGAGGCTGAGCCTTTTTTCATGTGTCTGTTGGCCATTTGTATATCTTCCTTTGAGAAATGCCTATTCAGCTCCTTTGTCCGTTTTTTAATTGGGTTATTTGGTTTTTTTATTTGTTTTCTCTGTAAAGTTGTTTGAGTTCCTTGTATATTCTGGATATTAATCCTTTGTCAGATGTATATTTTGCAAATATTTTCTCCCACTCTGTTGTTTGTCTTTTTACTCTGTGGATTGTTTCTTTTGCTGTGTCGAAGCTTTTTATTTTGATATAATCCCATTTCTTTATTTTTCATTTAGTTGCCTGTGTTTTTTGAGTCCTATTCATGAAGTCTGTACCCACTCCTGCTTCCTGGAGTGTTTCCCCTATGTTTTCTTTAAGGAGTTTTATTGCTTCAAGATGTATATTTAGTTTTTTAATCCATTTTGAGTTGATTTTGGTATATGATGAAAGGTACAGGTCTAGTTTCATTCTCCTATGTATGAGTATTCAGTTTTCTAAGCACCACTTGTTGAAAAGGCAGTCTCTTCTCCAGTATGTAGATTTGCTGCCTTTGTCAAAGATTAAATGTAGGCACATGGATTGATTTCTGGGTTCTCTATTCTATTCCATTGATCTGTGTGTCTATTTTTATGACAGTACCATGCTGTTTTGGTTATTATAGCTTTGTAATATAGTTTAAAGTCAGGTAGTGTTATGCCTTTTCTTTTGTATTTTTATTTATTTATTTATTTATTTTTGCTTAGGATTGCTTTGGCTAATATCAATACTGCAATTAATTTATTTGCTTAGAATTTTCTCACTTAGGATTATATTTCCTTTATAAAATGAATAGGTACAACTTTTTTTTTTATATTATCCTGAGTTGTATACAGAATATATTCTTAATCCATTTGATTACATAGGGGTTAACAATGGAAATCCATTCTAAAATTGTCATAAAATTATTTACCAAGCAAGTAATGTGTTTCATAGTTAGCAATTATTTTCTAAACATAATGGATCGTTTATATCTCACAATAAGTAATATTTCTTTCACTCTATTTTATGGGTATTGTCCATCAGTGAAGCTTTCTTACTCTAAGTGAAAAGTAGAAAATTTCATTCTATTTTATGCCTTTATGCATTTGAAAAAGTGACTATCTATGTGGTCTCTAATTTCCAAATCATTTTTTGCTAAGTTACTTGTATATTTTCTGACAGTACTTGGTTAAATATTAAAAGCATGTAGGAGAACACATTTATATTGACTGTAATGTATCTTATAGCTTAGGTGGTGTGAATAATTTTTCATCAATACTCAGCCATTACTTACAATTGCCTCTTGTCTCAATATGGAATATTTTAAAATCATAAATATTTAATAGTGTAATTCCAGACATATTTAACATTTTAAACTGTATTCAGATGACAGTTTAATATATCTTTACACAGGTGACTTACATATTCTTTATTTATATTAATTATTATATATGGTTAATCCATTTTACTAATTGTAAATTAGGATATAAAGGATTTTGCTTTGATATATATCTGTAATTTGATCTTCAATAAAAAATAGTCTGCAAAACTCAATAAGGCAGTTTTTATTACATAGAAAGGCAATTTAATTTATTAAATAAATCATGAATTTGATGACAGATACATTTTTATTTTTCCTTTAATTTTGTTGATAAAAACCTGAGAGATTCTGAACAAGTTACTTAAAATTTTTAATTCTTAAGTCTGAACTATAGAATAGGAATGACAGCACCTAATCTACAGTATGTTTTGAATATTAGATGAGGAAATTTACAAAGCAACTATGAGAATCCTATCATTTACTGAACAGTAAATGAAGTGCATCAATTATCAATATTCATGTTAATAAGCTGGGTATGTTTGTTAGAGGAAAGAAAGGGAGAGTTATGTGGTTTGTGAAATAGGATGCCAAATAAAATAGATTAGAGAGAATTTGTTTCTACTTCACATTCACCTATTCAGAATGATTTTTCTTTGCTTTACTTCAAAATATGGACAATTCGTCCATATTTCTATTTTACAGCATACACTATGTGACAATTGATTACTGCAGTTATTTTTTTATTTGATAGATGACATCTTTCTATTAATATGTGCGTTCATGACTCTTTGATTAGTGCCTGGAACAATGCATTATGGAGAGAATAAAGATGTGAGTGTGTTTGAGCAGCAAATAGTGAATTATCAACTAAAAAGAAACCTAGGTTATACAAAGGAGCTTTAAAAAGTTCATGTAAAGATGTGCATTATCTTTTAGTTCTGTTTTACCACCACTTTTTTGAAGTACCATGTGTGTGTATATATATTTATACACACACACAATAAAATATAAAATATATATGAGTTCTTTCTCCCTTTTTTTTTTGTGTGTGTGTGTATATAAATACACATTTCCTTTTTTTAAGCACCTGATCTGGAAGAATGTACACAATAAAATATAAAATATATATGAGTTCTTTCTCCCTTTTTTTTTTTGTGTGTGTGTATATAAATACACATTTCCTTTTTTTAAGCACCTGATCTGGAAGAATGTACACAAAAATGTCAACAATGTTAAAAAATCTGGTGGAGTCATTGTGTTTTTTTTTTTTTTTTAATTTTAAAGATCTAACATTTCTATTGATAACAAAAGTTTCCATTATAACAAAACAAAAAATTTTATCTTTATAAGAATAAATACCAGGATTTCTGATGTAGTTCTATTATACCCTAATCTTACTGTGAACCTGGACATATTTCACATCAATTCAACAAAACAAAATTTATTGAATTCTATCACATATAATGGGAAGAGAGGCACAAATATTGATAATATAGATAAAACACTTAAGTAAATTACATTCCAATGGGGACAGAAATATAGAAATAGTCATACCATGAACCAAAGTGGGATTAGTGAAGAGTATGAAATAAAAAGCAATGTGCTGGGGCAATTGAGAGAGAACTACTCACTGTGAAGGGGAGAGGACTTCATGCAGGAGGTGGCCGCACAGAGCCTTTTATTTTCATGGATTTATTATTTCTATCTTCTGTTTGCCCTCTTTTGGAATTGTTTTTCCATTTTTATTTCTTCTTTTGGAGAGTAATCCTGAAAATATCCCATTTTATCACTGGCAGGAATATTTTTCATGTGACATATGGAGACTTAACTACCCTTCCCTGTTGTCCCCAGCCTTCGTTCAAGATTGTGAACAGGGAAAAGTAGTAGGCGATGCTACTCCACATTGCTTTTGCCTCTCTCGAATGGACTGTGTGCTTCTTTCTTTTTTTTTTTTTTTAATTTGTAATTTTCTTTTTATTTTTTATTTTAGTTTATCAATATACAGTGTGGTTAATTTTCATGTCCCTTTACCAATTCCTCCTTTCCCCACCATCAATATCATATCTGTTCACTTGTCTAAAAAAGTTCAAGGAATTGTTTTGATTTTTATGTCTTCTTTTCCCCCTACCCAATTTATTTGTTTGTATATTTATTCATTTCTAATGACTGAGAACATTTGTGGGGTTGGAGAAAACTAATATACAGGGAAATTTTTAAAGGAGAAAATTATGAAAAACTCATGATGGGAGAAAGTGAAACATTTTGGTCATCTTTTAACGGAAACCCTGAATTATATATGTGTTAGGAAACAGGTGAATGAATCATCCATGGAAGGACAGCTGGAAATGCAGTTTCAAAGGAATCTTTTAGCCATTCATAAAATCAGAACTTATAGCTGGACTAGAGCAATGTCCCCATTAAACACCTCCCCAACCTAGGGGAATGTTTTATTACTTGTTGCACGTTTAGTATAACAAGTTTACATACAAACCATCGATCATTTACTTGTTTCTACAGCAGTGTTTCCTTAGAGTTTGATCGACAATATTTATATAAGCCAATGTAAAAAACTACCGAAATGAAAGAGGATATTCTAAATACTTTACCAAATAGAGTCACGGACTACGCCCAAGTCAATGACACATGGAAGGAACTGTTTTCCAGTAGTCCTCACTGTGCATAAGTTGGTTGTATTTGTGCTCCTGTATGGGTCTTCCAATCTCTCAACACAACGAAAGACAAAAATAATTTCTGTCTGAAAAAGAAAAAAAGGAATAATAAGAGAAGACAAGACCTTTTCAGAAGCAGGTTATCTTCTCTTTCAACTTAGCATAGGTAGAAAGACACAGGGATCACCCATTAAAATATTCAGTACTGTGTTGTGAGTAATATTTGTAATTACTTTTTCTCTTTTTATTAATTAATAATATTAATTAAATGTAAGACATAGAGCATTTATGGACAAGATCATTTTGCTGTCAGTTGTATTCTATCATGCCTTACTTTCTAATTCTTTACGAAATGGTAAATTGCTTCACAACAAAGTACATTTCCTAATAATTCCTAAATTATAGGGTTGTAGTACTAGTAGATTTAACTCATAACTCTTATTTTAACCATAATAGAATGCTTTATATGAGGGTACTTCAAGAGGTTTGTGAACAAATAGAATTAAAAGGCAATACAATCTTTCCATGAATGCTTTGAAGATCCCTTGTATTATCAAGATTGGAAATATTTTATTATATCCCTGCTTATGAAGAAGTTTAAAATGAACAACCAAAAATATTATTTCTATTTTTTTTCCTGCCGAAATGTATTTTGGCTAGGAATTGACACTGATTTGTTAAGATTTAAAAGAAGTAGAAGGATAAATAATAATACTGTTTTAAGCTTGAATTTTCATCTTATCAGTGGCCTTTTTATAATATGCCCCATGTAGCTTAAAATATTGGAATGCTCTAACTTTTTATCTTATCAGTGGCCTTTTTATAATATGCCCCATGTAGCTTAAAATATTGGAATGCTCTAACTCAGAAGGTAATTGCATACCAATCCATTCATTTCGGGAATAGTTGATTTAATTGGTCTTGGCACAAATTATTTAAACATAATAAGAGATTTCTCTGGCAAAATGAAGAGATTGTCTGATGGGGGAGGGGTGTGTACATTAACATAAACTTCAAAAATTCTGTATTGATTCTCTCTGCGAAAAAAAAATACACACACACACACACACACACACACACCAGATAGTGGGGTTTCAAAAGAAATCAATGAAAAATGAACCATCTTAAAACATATTGACCACTCGAGAACTAATATCAGTAAAGCCATGAGACAAGTATTACTACAAATGGCTTTCAGATTGACTTGTTTTGTCACTGTTTCTCGGTTCTTTTGAAAATAATATTTTGGTCTAGAATAAAAGATGTGCTGTGATTTTGATGTAGTTGTGGATGCTTTATTATAAAGTAGAATTCAGCTATATTGCAGTTTGCTTTTTTAAATCATATCTTATGTTAGCCAATTTCTAATAGTGTTAGAAATAAGTATTGAATAATTGAGATAATACAATAGTTCTTTTGACCACAATATGATAACTAGTATGGAACTACCACTCCCACAGTAAATTTGAAAACTAAACTGTATACCATATGAAGCACCAGTTCTCGGGCATGTACAGCTGTCAGCACAGAGTTGTGGTCTTTTTTAAAGAGAAAACCTGCAAAGTGGAATTTAGGATTACCATGGCTTGCTTCTTAGCAGCTCAATTAGAATGAGATATAAGGAGAATGCATCCAAGTAGAACACAGGATTTTCATGAGTTGGGGAAACATCAACTGCAGTGTGAGCCTGCTGTGTATCAAAGAAAAGGAAGCTCTAAAGAGGAGGAATTCCAGAAATGTAATAATGTCCTCTTAAGTCTCTGGACAATTACTAAGTGTGCCTATACTAACAAAGTCTCTACACGGCTTGGTAGGAAATAGTTGCTGGTAATCTTGACTTAAATGTAGACTTCATAGGTCATTTAGATCTGAGAAGTAAAATTTTCAAATAACTAGAGTAAAGAAAACTCACTGCACGTCCTAAGCAATCAGTTTACGCTAGAAAGCCATGCCTAATGAGAAGGGCTGATCCAGTTCTAAATTAAGGGCTAACTTAGATCTACCCTAAGGAAGATTAAAAGCAAATCTTTTTCTGTAGATGAATCTGATCCATTAATTGCCTGTGAGCAAAAATACAACACTTTTTTTAAGGAGACTCAATCCAAAATATCCAGCATATAATTAAAAATTAGAAGTGAGGCATGGGAAAATAAGGTTTCTAACAAGGGGAAAAATAGTCAGAAAACAACACTCAGATAAAGCAGATGTTGAGATTAGCAGGAAAGAATTTTAAAGCAACTATTATAAATACTTAAGTTTAATGACTTAAGAAAAATATTACAGGTATGAAATGATAGAAAACCTATAGTAAGGTCAAGAATTATTGTTAAGATGTCAATTCTCACCAAATTGATTTATAGAGTGAAGGCAATATCATTATAATTTCAGAAGCCTTTTAAAAATATATGACTTACAGAATAAACCTTTAAATGTAAATATAAATGCAAAAGATCTGGACTAGTAAAATTTGTCTTGGATAAGGATAACAAATTGGGAATATTTACACAAATTAACCTCAAACCACTCTATAACCCTTCAGAAATCTAGACAGCATCAAATTGGTATATGGAAAATCAAAAGTTCAATGGGACAATTTAGAATACATGAACAAACCCATTCTTATATAAGCGTTTGGTTTTTAAAGGAGGTACCAAAGAAAGCCAGTAGAAAAAACAATTTAACAATGAACAATGGCCAGTTGTTACATTTAAAAATTAACAAATATTAAATTTCATGATTTAACAAAAAGTGTGAGAAAAAATTGTATATCTATGATATTGTGATATAATATGAAATATATATTTGGTCTTTGTTCTTCATTCCTGGTACAGAGTTTCTAAATCCCTTGTAATTTTCTGAGTGATAGAAGTGAGGGAGCATCTTCTGTTAATCATAATAAACCCCTTTCAATTATACCTAAGGGTATGCTAATGAGGTGACACTTCATGTGCCCCTACACAGCTTCAAGATATGGGATTGTTGCCAGAGAAACAAACAATGTGATTAGAGGGTTAGAACTTTAAATGCTGCCCCCTGACCTCCAGGGAGAGTGGAGGGGTTGAAGATTGAGTTAATCGCCAATGGCTAAATATTTGATCAATGAGACCTACATAATGTTCTAATGACGTGACTCTTGGTCTCCCCCATCAGGATGGGGGCTGGTCCCCAGAATGACCTAGGTGTGATTAGAAGCTTGGAATTTTCAGCCCTAATTCCCTTCCTCGAGGTAAGGGACAGCTGGAAATTGAGTGTAACAACTTATCACCTCTATGTGATCAAGATTCCATAAAAGTCCCTAAACTACAGGGTTTAGGGAGCTACCAGATTGGAACATATTCCCATGCCAAAAGGGTGGTATATCCCAACTCCGTGGGACAAAATTTCCTATGCTCAGTGCCGTCCCAGACCTCACCCTTTGCACCTTTTCATTTGGCTGTTCATTTCTATCCTTTATAATAAGTCAGTAAATGTGAGTAAAGTGCTTCCCATAGTTGTATGAGTAATTATAACGAATTACCAAATCTAAGGAAAGAGTTGTAAGAACCTCAGATTTGTCGCCAAATCAGAGAGAAGGGAGCATACCTTGGGCACCCAACACTTGAGACTGGTGGCTGAAATGGGGACAGTCTTGTAGGAATGAGCCCTTTACCTGTCAGGAATATACTAACTCTGGATTGTTAGTGTCAAAACTGAATTATCACAGGACACCTATTTGGTGTTTGCAGAGAACTGGAGAATCTATTGGTGTACAATGTCAGATAATAGGAATATTCATATGTAAAAATGAACGTTAATCCCAACTTCATATGAATCACAAAAAATAATTTAACCTTAATTCTACATCTAAAATAAAATTTAAAACAGTAAAGCTTCTTGAGCTCATATTGGAGAATATCTTCATAATCTGAGGATAGGCAAATATATCTTAGAACATAGAAAACAATATCTATTTTTAAAAAAGATAAATTAGACTTTGTCAAAATGAAAGTCATCTGCTTATCAATGGATACTGTTACCAAATTTAAAAAAAAAATAAAACCTAAGCCATGGATTGGAGGAGATGATATTTTCAAACCATAAACTTAGTAAAGGACTTATCTCCACAATATATAGAGGATATCTAAACTAAAACCTAAGCCATGGATTGGAGGAGATGGTATTTTCAAACCATAAACTTAGTAAAGGACTTATCTCCACAATATATAGAGGATATCTAAACTCAGTAATAAAGAGACATAGAATCTAATAAAAAACTTACCCAAGAGACATGGGAATGCCCTAACACCACCACAGAATAAAAATAAAAACAAAAACAACAAAAAACCCTCAACCTTTTCTTTAGCAAATTAGCAAACATATTGAGAATAACAGGAGTAAAATTTCTCACTGTTGAAGAAAGGGATTATAAATATGGAATATATGAAAATGGGGAAAGACATTGTAGTGTTTTTTGTCATTGATTTGGAATTTCAGATGTCAGTGGGAACTCATCCTATGTCCACTGAGAATGCCTTGATCAAATGGTATCCATAACTTGCCTCCTAAATACAGTTTTTGAATAGAAGAAATCAGGTCTCTTTGGGTACATTATCGATTCCAAGGCTATTGCACAGAACATATAAGATACACCCGGAATATCTTGTTTTCAGAACATATGGAAATGCTTAACAGCCTTATACAGTCATGTCAGAATGACACTGATGCCAGTATGAAGGGGCCCTTGTTGGCCAAAAATGGGACAAATTCAGTATCAGAATTGATTGGTAATTATATTTTATCTTTGAATAAAATAAATTTTGAATCTATACTGATACATGTGGATGAATGGATGGACAAATAAACGAATAAAATAAAAAGGGAAAGAAGTGACTTATAAATATAGGACTGATAAAAGCAAAAAAATTATCACCAGATGCTAAAATTTTCCCCACTTAGTGCTTTTTAATTACAAAGGGAAAAATAGTAACTTTATAACACAGAAACCTGGAGATACCACCACATCCAAGTGATTAGAAGAAACCTCATCAATATTGAGACAAATCAAATCTTGTGCTCCCTGGTATACACTGAGAATGATAGAATATCATTTCAACAATTATCAGAAAAACACCAGTGAAAGATATTCTTCAAAATAGCTGCCCTGTAGTTCTGAAAATTTCAATGTTAAGAAACACAGACAAAGGCAAAAGAACTTTTTCAGTTAAAAGGAAGCTAAAAATGCATGACAATCAAATGTATTGTGCGATTCTGGACCTGATTGGGTGGGGGAGAAAATAACGAGTATGAAGTACGTTACTGTGGCAATTGATGAAATTTGAGTACAGGCTGTGAATTAGATAATAGTATTTTATCTCAGTTAAATTTGCTGGTTTTGATAACTGTATTGTAGTTATGTACCAAAATTCCCTTATTCTGTCAAAAGGAACAATCTGCAAATTATTTTCAAATGTTTCAGAAAAAAAATGTGTATACACACACACAAATACATACAATACATAAGATGAGGGAGAGATACAGAGAGGGACACACACACACAGCACCCCCCCCCCACACACACACAGATGGAATTAGTAGAATAAATAATGCAAGATATCAATAACAGGTGGATCTGGATAAATGATATCTGTTACACTTCTCACTGTATGAGGGAGACACAAAAAAGGATTACTCAAAGCAGCATGAATGCAATGAGAAGCCCAAAGGGCCTGCACTTCAGCAACTCCTCTGTTAAAAGGAGAAAACTGGGTAGAGCCCCGTTTCAAAGTTAGCTTCTGTTTTTATTGTAAATACAAGGAAGTTTCACAAAAGAAGTCAGTTGATTTGGATTACTCAAAGCAGCATGAATGCAATGAGAAGCCCAAAGGGCCTGCACTTCAGCAACTCCTCTGTTAAAAGGAGAAAACTGGGTACAGCCCCATTTCAAAGTTAGCTTCTGTTTTTATTGTAAATACAAGGAAGTTTCACAAAAGAAGTCAGTTGATTCAATCATTTCAAAAGGACACAAAGACATAAGCAACATGATAAAAGATATCTCTGGCTAAGTATTGCTTAAACAGTGGAAACTAGTAACATCATTTAAATTAACAGTGTCACATTCCAAAGTGCAATTTGTGAAAAGCTAAGTTGATCAAACTGTGATCATTACCTAATCTAAAATATAACTTCTCCTTAAATGATTTAAGCAGAAAGTTGTATTCCTACGATTAAATCTAAGTATAATTGCCTCTAAAGTTTCCATCAACAAACAGCTTGCCCATAGCAAACATTTTTTCACATTTTTCCCTACAGCAATTATTTCAACATCTTTTAACAACAATCAGTATGTTAAATAATCGAAGTACATAATTCCATTCCTAAACACTGATTAGAATTGATTAGATGTGTCATTGCCTGCTAGCTGTGGACCTTTGTCCCCTAGCCAAGGATTTTTGTCCCATACATGCATTATCTAAAAACCCTATATTACAAATCAAATGAGAATCAAGACTTTTAACCCTCTACAGATATCCAGGAGTTTCTTGTATTATTCCTGAATCTTTTTTGTAAATTTTTAAATAAATCAGCATAAAAGTTTACAAAGAATCATATAAATGAAACCATTGAAAATGAAAATGTGAAATGACTAAAAGGAAAATGGAAAAAACTGTCACTTAAAGTATTCACTTGAGAGGCTTAGAGCTAACAAAGATACTGGAAGTGATTATGGCCTTACCCTCTAGTTTCTCACACAGGGAAATGCAGTCTAGTGGGATTCCATAAATAATTCACAGTACAAAGCCAGCTAGTCACAGAGCCAGGCATGTGTTCCAGATTCTTTTATATATAGTCCAGTATCTTAGCTCCATATTTTTATCCTTATAAATTAAGGCATGTGTATTAATCAATTGTCTCTTAACATGTAAATGAAAATGCATCCAATGAAATGCAGAGCAGCCAAAAATCAAATTTAACTCCCTCCTACTTTGCTTGCCTTTCTCATAGTGCCAGGGGAAAATACAGAATTCAGAGAGACCTAGTGAGATATTTTTTTAAAATAATTCTATTGATATTCATTAATTTTACATGTTCTCCTCAAAAAAGTTTTACACTTTCAAAAAAGTGTATTCTAGGGCCAGCCCGTGGCTCACTCGGTAGAGTGCAGTGCTGATAACACCAAGGCCACGGGTTCGGATCCTATATAGGGATGGCTGGTTTGCTCACTGGCTGAGCGTGGTGCTGACAACACCAAGCCAAGGGTTGAGATCCCCTTACCGGTCATCTTTTAAAAATTAAAATAAAAAGTGTATTCTAAAATACAGCTTGGTTTGGTTATAATAAAATAATTCATTCTCTGATATTGTATGGTAATATTTCACTTTCCTAGACATACATGAATATTTCCATAATAGTGAGAATAAATGAAAGCTCAAAATATCCATTAAAATATGAGAAATATGAGGTCCAGAAAATGCCTTCAGTTACTTGCACACGATCACATCCCACAGTTTGTGGACTATAACACAATACAAATAGTCATATTTCCCACCTTATTTTACTCCTGCAATTTAATTTATTTGGATAACATTTTAAAAAATGGATTTGACGTTCAGATCTGTAATAAATTTATGATATTCGCTCTACTTTGTGAAGTTCAACAAAATGAAGATTTGAAACTTGGTTACAAACCACTGACACTTGAAAACGACTCTATGTATTGTGTTAAATCTTGGCATTTTATAGCATGCATACCTTTTTATTATAAGAACAAAAAAGTCACTCTACAAGAACAGAAAGCAGACAAAAATTTTAAATATTCATAATTCAATTTCAAAATTATCTTTTTTATTATTCAAGTTGAAGTTGCTGTATCCATTATGTAAAATACCAAGAAGGAATATTTCCTCAATTTGTAATGTAACATAAAAAACCATGAAATAAAACTGTAAAAAATAAAATTGGGTTAATTTTTACCTTTATTTGTTTTACAGAATTTTCATAATTTATATTTTTTAATTGTCAAATTTCAAAAGTCTTGTTATGACTTTATACTAAAAATGTTCTTAATATTTGTATATCTCCTTCAATCTGGGGTTTTCTAATTAGTATTAATTTGTAATTTCTGTTTCTCTTGCTAGGTTTTCAAAATCATATCTCTATTAATCTTATCTTTAAAAAGATTTTTATTAAGGGGAATTTTTTGTTGTTCAGTTTTATTAATTCTTCATTTTATAAATATTAATTCTTTCCTTTTTCTTGTGTTTTTGTGTTGTTTTTGTAAAATCTAAAAAAATACTTTAATTATTTAGAATAATTCTATTTTCTTAATTATAATTATCATTATTTTTTACTGTGGATCATTCGGCATCTAAAAATTTTTGGTTATTATTATTTCCATTGTTTATTTCTAAATAGTCTATTATTTCAGTTTATGGTTTTTTCTCTCAAGGTCTTTTCATTTATGTAATTTTTTTTTTTTAATTTTAAAGTTAAAAAGTAACAACAAAAACAAAACACTCTGCTTCTTCTTTAATTTTTTTTTCTAATTTAACCATAAAATATTCAAAAATTATTTTCTCTATGCAGTTTCTAATTTTGGAAAATGTTTAATATTTTCCTTCTTGGGTACAAATTCACGGTCTATTTAAATCAATGTATCAGAGGTATTTGACGAGCAAAACCCTGTGCTTTTTTTGTGTAGTGACCACTTTTATTAATTGTAGCTCTGCAATTATCTTATAGCCTTACTTAATTATTACCTAAATGATATGGGGAGCACTAAAAGAGATATTTAAGTGTCCTAAAATGATTTAAAAATTTGTCAGATTGTCTGTTTTTGCTTAATTGTCTATGTACAATAAAATTCAAGAATGTTATATTATTCTTGGGGATTATAACTTTCATTAATACAAAATATATTCACTTTTAGTTCTTTCTATACTTTTCAGCCATTTATATTGAGATTTTCTTTTAATTTTTAATTATCTTGGTGATTTGTAAGATGATTTTTATATATTATTTTTAAAAATAAATTTCCCGTATCTTTAAATACCTTCCAGTTATTAACCGTACTATTTTTAAATCACCTTCTAACTTTTCTAATAACCCTCTTTCTTTTGGTGAATCCGTAAGTTTTAATAAGTCAATATTTCATTAAGTTTACTGCCTATCTTTAAACCTTTTGACACTTCTTTAAAATTTGTTCAATCTTTATTTGCTGTTTATACTTGAAATTGAAAATATCGTGATATCTGTGGTGTATTTTCAAGTGAAGATATGTTTTTCTTTTCATTACAGTGAAGAAAGATTTTGTTTACCAATGTCCTGTCACTTTTAAGTACTATAAACATTTAAATTATTTAAGAAAACATATTTTTGTCATTAACAATAACAATTATTTAACAATAATAATAATTATTAATTAATTATTAATAATTATTATTTAACAATAACAAATTTGTTATTACACAACAAAATCGAATATACTAATGACAACTGTGGTATGTACCATGATGGCCACTTAAAGGTGTCCATGTCCTAATCCCCACCATCTGTAAATATGTTAGATTATTTGGTAAGGTAAATTAAGGTTGAAAAAGTAATTAAGGTTGATAATCAGTTGACCTTAAAATAGGAAGATTAATTTAAGATTACTTTAAAACAGGGAGATTAGGTTCTAGAAGCTGAAAAAGTGAAAGGAATGAATTCTTCTCTGGAGTCTCAGTGAGACCCAATTTAAACTTCTGATCTCCAGAACTGCATTGTTTTAAGCCACTAGTTTTGCAGTAGTTTTTTACAACAACAGTAAGAAACTAATACAAACACTTTTCCAGGCAATCTGTTTTTAACCAGGAAGATTTATCTATAGCCCAATATTTCCCAAAGAATGTATGTCTAATACAAAACTGACAGAATTTGGGCCTTTGGGGCATTAGAAAAATTGGTTAAGAGAAATATTATCAATGTGGACAAAATGAGGAAACCACTTCCCTTCACAGAATCTTCAAAAAGAAAAAAAAAATTTTAGTCACTAGCCACAGATTGCAACACTAAGCCTGATTAGACATTTCTCAAATGGTACTCATTAGCCAAAAGTAAATATAGTAAGTATATTCAGAATATTAGTGACTATAACACCTAAAAATACATCACACATTTATGGATCAATAAATTTATATTCATGCAATAAAAAGTACATTTTGGTAAAAATCTTGCTGCAGAATAATGATTTATTTTAGAAGGAAGCAAGTATAATATTCATCTATTTTCTTTTATGTATGCTCATACATTTTGAAATTAAACCACTGATTATCATTCTTATGTAAACAAATCAGTAAATCTAACATTGAACACATATTTGGTATATTGTCTAACTTTTCATACATATCATTGTGTGAATAAATTATTGTTTATTATTTGTCAGTTACCTTCTAAACTGCAATGTTTTTACCATGCATCTAATTTATGATTTTTTATGGTTGATGTCACTTATAATGCATTATACTCAACTCTAACAGGCTTAAAGCAATGCTCTCTACCTAGAGCAGTTAGCCCTGCTTTTCCCAGACCCAGTGACCAAATTTAAAGAATCTAGGCTGTTAGGATATGGTAATTTATGCATAAACATAAAGAAATACATTCAAAGACAGAATAAAATTATTATGATTGTATAATGACAATGCTACAAGGATGGAGAATGTTTGCTATAGGAGATCGTGAACATTCACTAAAAGATTCAAAGTACTATTATGATTTGGGGAAATTTCTCCCCACAGATAATAATGGTTTTGCTGCCACATGATTCTCTCTAAACACTTTACCAGGTATGGGAATTGATCAACAGAATATAAAATGAAAGGGAAATCCAGGGCAAAGTTCATGTAACTATACTGCTTATGACCTTCCATTTCTTGAAACCACACTACTCAATATCCTTTTACATGCCTTTTCACAGGTCAAAACATCTATGGAACATTGCCTGAAGTGACAGTAATAAATCGAGTGGTATTGCTGTTAGTGTGAAATGGACTGACTATAATGTAATAAATGAACATCTTAGAAACATTAACCAATTCACTATTGATGTAAATGAAGATAAAGATGTGGAATTAAAACAAGGCTCTTCATATTTAAGCAATCAGTGGTATGTAACAGAAAACTGTCTACTTGGAGCCAAATAATGTGTAATACTTTAGCTAGAAAGTCCAGAAGGATGATGAGTCAAGTAAAAATAAAATACATTTTTCTGAGGAACTTCTATTTCTTTCAATAGTTTTAAAAAATACATAGTTCCCAAACTCCAAATTTTAAATGTAGTTAATCATGTTATAGCTCAAAAACACATCCTTTCTTCTTCTTGTAGCTTATTTTTTTTAACTTATTTTTGACCATGAAATGATCATACTTGCTGATGAGTGGGTTTCTTTTTTCTATTTTTAAAAAATCTACTTCACTGCTCATGCTATTAGTCATCAGCTGCAAATATAATATTTAATTTTTAAGCGTTGCAGTTAATGCAATTTGCATCAGTATTACAACTAATATGTTCATCAAGTAATTACCAAATTCATATGTATACATATACATTTGAATAGTTATGGAAATAATCAGTTCTTGTGTTGCAGTTAATGCAATTTGCATCAGTATTACAACTAATATGTTCATCAAATAATTACCAAATTCATATGTATACATATACATTTGAATAGTTATGGAAATAATCAGTTCTTGTGCAATATCCGAACTTAAAACAAACACGAATGTAAATGGATTAAATGACTAAATTCAACTATACAGCCCCTCATGAACTTTCAGACAACACAGATAAACTAGATGGTGCATAAGTTCAATATGGACACAGCATGAATTAGGAGGAAAGTGACACAGATGGTTAAAATCACCAGAGTTTGAAACATGAGGCAGAGATGAGACCGTGATGCTGTGGATTTGTGGATAGTACTGAAGACACTTGAATAAAAAAATTTAACAAAATCAATTGTATGCCTTCTTAAAAAGACTGTAAAGATGGAGAAGAGGTCACATGATACATTGCCATACATTGTATACATTACATGATACAGAAAATGAACAAAATATTCAAAAGCATTAGAGTCTCAACCAGATATGTACTCAGAATTGAAAGCTAAGTATGCAAGTGCCAATATGAACATGATTGTTCAAGACCCATCTTTGGTTAATCCATTCCCTAAGTGAACTGTGAATAATATTTATTCAAATTGCTCCATCATTACCCACACAAGCCAGTAACTAGACCCACATTATAAGATCCATGTTCAAAATTTTAAGAATAAATAGTCCTATTCACAGAAACATAACCAAGAGACATGAATAAAGGAATTCTTAAGCATTAACCAACCACATACTTTTTAATTCCAGCTGGTGATGAAAACAACAGAAATAATCTGAATGTTAACAACAGGAAAGTGAAAACAGTTATAGATGCAGATTTTATTTTGCTTTAAATTCAAGTCTTTTCCATCTTTTTTCACTTTTTTGTTTGGTTTTGTTTGTGTGCTTTTGGAAGTGATCTTAAAGTAGAAAATCAAAACCAGGCACTTCCATTTATTATTATTATCTTCTAATGATATCAGTCAGATATTTATATTCTTCCATTTTCCATAATATAGCCACAGATTCTTCTGGTAGATATTTTCCCCAATTTATAGAACATGTGTTTTCTAATGACATAAAACATTAATGTGATATTGTCTATTTGACTCTTGAGCTTTTTTTTTTTCTTTTGTCCTTTTTGAGACCGGCCTGCACCATGCTCAGCCAGTGAGCGCTGTGAGCGCACCGGTCATCCCTATATAGGATCCGAACCCACGGCGGGAGTGCTGCTGCGCTCCCAGCGCCCCACTCTCCCGAGTGCGCCCCGGGCTCGGCCCGACTCTTGAGTTTTGAGTAGGAGAAAATGAGATTGAGATGAACCGATTGAGTTAGCGTAAAATGTCTGGGCAGCATATGGTTTTATTGAAACAATAGTCTGATGTATTAATCTTTTTATTTGTCCTCTTTGATTTAATCTCATAACCTAAATATAGCAAGTAGAATTTAGATCTACATAAAAACAGGAGGTAGCAGCCAAGGTTCTAGGGTATTTACTAGGGATAGGAAAGGGGATACAAGAGCAAATATTAACCTTCAGCTTTTCTTCTCATAAATTAAGGCAGGATTAATTTGATGGAAGCAATTAAGGGAAAAAAGCAGCACGTCAGTCCTCTTATCAATATTCATTCCATTTCTCTCTCTCTCTCTCCTGATTATTTTCTATGACATCATGTGACTTTTCTCCTCCCCTTCAATTCCTTTCTTCTTGCTACTTCCATCGATCTCCTCATTATCACCTTGGCGCTAGCAAAGTGCAACATGGTCGTAGTGAGTGCATGGAGATAATACATTCAAATCCCCTGTTTTCTCAAGTCAACCTGAAGCTGGATTTCTATTGCCAGATTTAATAACAAAATAATGCTCTTGCAGGTAAAAATAAAACAAATAAATAGACAAAACCAATGCCTGCACTGCCAGATTCTGTGTCTATCCATTGGAGTTAAGAATGAACATCTTCTCTAGAGGTCTTTCTTTCTTGCCTTTGCTTAGTTGATCTACAATTTGTTTAGTGACATCAACACTTTAACAAAATGACTGGTAACATTTTATGTACTTAGCAACAAATGATTACTTCTTAGGTAATAGGAATTTGCAAACATAAAAAAAAATGAGTAGCAGACTATTGTCATAATATCTGGAGAACAAACTTGCTATTTTGAAAAAAAAAATAGTTTTTTACCCTACATTGATACAGTTTTCCATAAGAAAAAAGTATAAAGACTTATTTTTAAACATAGCAGGAGAACATACTCACGGTAAATATCACCTTGTTTTGATTTGTTTTTTTCCTCTTTAATAACACATCCTTAAAATCTACAGCTTTTTTCAATGAAAATGTTGAAACAGGTCTGAAAAGTAACATAAATAGAAAAAGAATGTGGCAAGTGCTATGATGGCTTTTTGATGCTAACGCAAGTCAGACACTTTAAAGAGCCTATGAGATAATAATACTCATTTTTTTAGTGGTAATATGGGAAGAAAAGAGAAGATACAGGAAAAAAAAAAAACAGTGATCTGCAACACTGGAAATTGTGCACATGGAAGCTAACAGTGATATCACTAGGTGACAACTGAGTGCTGTTGATGGCACACAAACTCTGTCCCAATGGAGTGAAATCTTTGTTTTGGGCTCGACAAGAGTCTTGATCCAAACACAGCAGGCGCCAGACTTGATATGCTCTTTTATCACTAGTGCTCCTTTAAAAACAGTAATTTTAAAAACAGAGGGAGGGAAAAATTAGTTAATATATTCAAATATTTAAATTCATGCTGGGACCTTTGGTTAAGTTTGCTCAACATCAAGAGCAAAATTTGCTACAACCTTGAGTTAAAAAAAAAAAAGAAAAGAAAAAAAAAGGCCAGCAAACTGTTAGAGCATTCATATTTTTAAATCATTGAGAAAAATCTTATTCATTTTCTGGGGACAAGTACTACATATTGTGTCTGTTACTAATTCCCCCTTTCTTGAGACAATTTACATTTATACAAAAAATTACAATTTAAAAGGAACTTTCATACATGTTATGTCATGTCGTCTTAGGAGAATAAAAGACAAATTGTAATTGGTATACACAATCTTCTCAGTGCCTATAGAAGAATCTTAAAGAAAGATAAAGTAAATATTTTTTATTTTGATATGTAGCTGTCATCTTGAGCCAATGACTGTCATTTTTAAAACTTAGGTCAGCAACTTGAGTTATAATTTGAGATGTAACATATTTACATCTTAAATATGTTACTCCATGGTAGTTCCAGGTTCTTGGTCAAACTATGCAGAAAAATCTTTCACAGGACTAAGTAGAACCCACATTGCAATAAGTACCTGCTCAGCAAAACAAAAAAGGAAGGACAGACAGAGGGAACATTTAAACGATAGGACTCTATTATAAAACGAAATCATGTGCAGAAGCATGCACAAGCATCCTCCCATGAATGAAGAATGTCCTATGGATTCCTAAGGGGAAGGTTTATATGCTGCCATGGGATGGGGGTATTTCTCTATCCTATCTGAGGTGAAGAATATTCGGCCGTGGGGGAGGATCTAGGGTAATTAAAGCCTAATAGGCTGATGCAAGCCTGCATCAGCTTCCTGTCAAGCATCCCTGAGTTTCTGAAGCTTCTGGTTATGGGAGGTGGAGTCACATTTCCTTTAAATTTGTCCTTTCTGGTATAACATCATGGGTGAGAGGTTATATAGCAGTTGTCGGCATGTTTGTTCCCCCTAGTGTGCAGGTCCAGCAGCTTCCATAATCTGCAAAGTTCCAAGTATAACACACTGATTGGTAGGGTGGTTAAGCTGTTGTCAGCTCATTATGGGTTCATTAACTGGTAGGCAAGGAGGCTGTTAATGCTGATCCAGTCTGAATATTTATGAGCAGCCTCCCTGGGAAGAGTCCCTATTCTATCCTTCCTCAAGTACACATGTGTTCTATGGCACACACCCCAAGTGAATAACAACAGACAATCACGGTTAAAGTCAGGAATTAGGGATTTTACTTCTCGGCTGGCCCAGCTGTCTCCCCAGAAAGTCTGGTCAGAGAGCAGCCCCTAGCCTCATTAGGGAGGGTTTATAAAGGCAAAAACTGCATCCTGTTTGGAATACAGGATGTTCTGCAAGAGCAAGCAAGCTGGTTTACAGAAGCAAAAATAAGCAGGTTAAGCAAAGTTTTAGCCCATATTTTGACACTGGAAAATTACATCTTTGTTAAACATCCTGTTTCTGGGTTACAGTGGTTCCCAGAAAAGTTACATGAGCTGAATATTTTCTCATGAGTGGGGGGGCATCAGGCCTTTAAGGTGGAATTACTTATGTTAGCTTGCAACACATGTAAGAATGAATTGGTATGTACGTACGCATTACAGAGATAAATGTATAATTTAGTAAGATATTTATCTATAGATAGGTATACAATTCTATGAACTATATTCCATTATCATGTATCTTAATTTACAAACAATTTTAATTGTTTTTTAATTTAGAAATTGCTATTTTAGATATCACTATTGTTTTGTTGGAGGTGGAGCATGATAACTTTTAAGTGACTTTGGTTTAAGTTAAATGTAACATATTAGGTTTAATAAAGATAATGTGATTGCAATGTGGGTCATTCATATAGCAGATAAAACACAATGTGATTGGAAATACATGAGTATATCTTCATCTAGATACTTTTGTACTTGTTCTTGTACTGACATTTATGATTTCATGGTTGCTGGGAAAATGGAACAATTTGGTCAGGCTCCCTTGCCTCAGAGCCAGACAGGGGCAGTTCCGTAAACATTGTGTGGGTGAAGTGAGTGCACCTGCATGGCGCCACTTTGGCTGCTTTTTATTGCCTCGGGTGCCTGCCCTGCATGGCCCTGTTTAGCCAGATATGAAGCTTCCAAGGACCATGTGGCCGGTTACCTAACCTATAGAACTTCATGAAGGGGTCTGATGACCCAGCCTGGTGTGGAGGGGTCTGTTGGCCCAGCCTGGCAGGTGAAAGGTTTGTGACCCAGTCTGTGAATGGGCTTGAGAGTTCTGGGAGCTCCAGACCCAGCCCTAGCGCCTATAGAACTTCATGAAGGGGTCTGATGACCCAGCCTGGTGTGGAGGGGTCTGTTGGCCCAGCCTGGCATGTGAAGGGTTTGTGACCCAGTCTGTGAATGGGCTTGAGAGTTCTGGGAGCTCCAGACCCAGCCCTAGCTCAAACATTGGCCCAGTTGGTGCAGGATTACCAGCAGGTAAAAGAGCCGTGACAGCTAGCATGGTCGCCTGGCTTTACAATTGGTGTCATGAACAGGATTAAGAGCTAGACAAATGGTGCTGTGAGCAGGATTCGTGACATCAGCATTAGCCTCGCAGTAGCCCTTAGCCTAGCCAACTAGCATGGTCGCCTGGCTTTACAATTGGTGTCATGAACAGGATTAAGAGCTAGACAACTGGTGCTGTGAGCAGGATTCGTGACATCAGCATTAGCCTCGCAGTAGCCCTTAGCCTAGCCAGACAATAGTGGAACTAGGCCATGAAGAGATGAACAATGTATAACAATTAGAGAAAGGACAATGAAATGTGAATTGCTACCAAAATGAAGACATTTGGACATTTCTTCTGAATGAAATTCTACGTAAGAGTTTACAGGGGAAAAAAAAAAAAAAAACAACCCATAACACACTCTTAATGCTTTCTGTGGCCATTAAAGCTTACAAGTATAATAATCAATCATATATGCGTATGGTGAAAGTATTTTTCCCTGCAAGCTTTTTAGTCTCTTTAATAGGAGCTAATGGGAATACTGAAAAAATCCTGTCATTTGTGTTACGTCTGTAATGAAACAGATACCCTTTCAGATATTCGGATACTGAGCCACCTTTCTTTAAGAAGTGGTATCAGTCTAACTAAATATCCACATTTAAAAACTAGAATTCTGAAAGTTGTGTGAAATCTGGTTTTCAGAGATACTGAAACAAACATGTTATTGAATTATATTTATTTTTGGCGATTGCATCTTTCATATTAGGAACTTTTCACACATTTGGTTGAACATATTATTAGTTCTCCCTTGTTTTGAAAACCATTGCTTATGTTTCTCACAGTTCCTTCATCAAATAATTGTAACATATCATGTCTATGATTAATCAGTTTCTTCAATTTTTCTCAAGATTAATTTCTTGTGTGTGCTTGTGTTTCTTCAAGATTAATTTCATGTGTGTGCTTGTGATTGATTCAATCCTTTAAATTACAGGAAGTCATACGTAATTTAGCATTCTTTACACAAATGTTCCCTGATGTCCGCTGCTGAGGTAGATTAAATTATGGCTTTACCCTTGGCATGACCTTGGCATGGATGTGGTATCCTTCTCAGTCTCCAGACTTGCAGCTTGTCTGTGTAGCTTGCTTTGACTAATTGCATGTAGGCATCACAGGTAGTGTGCCATTTCTGAGTCTAAGTCTTAAGAACCCCCGTGTGGTCCTGTGTATTCTCTCATGGTTTTGCCGTCACCATGAGAAGAACATGCCCTGTTGGCCTGCTGATCCAAGGATGAGATACATGAGGAGCAAACCAGAGCTCACACACCTGCAGTGTGGAGAGTTACCCATCTAAACCCCACATAGAACACATGGCCTCCAGCTGACTTTCAGGTTCATAAGGAAGCAGCCAAAATCGGGAAAGCTGCCAAGCTGAGCCTTTCCTTGGCCAGCCAACCCACACAACTAACCCTTCCATTCATCAGCAAGCCTCTGATTCTTGAGGTAGTTTTATATGAAAGCATATTTTTTGTTTCTTTTGTTTTTTTGTTTGGCAAGAGCTAACTAATACAGCTACTTTGCTTTTCATGCATATTTCTTTGTGTTTCTTGCTGCCCTTTTTCTAAAATGGGTAACTGAGGTTAAATAAATTACTAAGTGTACCATGTGAATTTACTCTTTCGTGAGGATATCACAGTGTACATACCATGAACAGTAGACTGGCCAACAGGTCACATGCATATATTTAGATTAAATTTTTCCAAAATATTCACAAGGATAATAATGCTTAGAAATTTTTTCAAAGTGTCTTTAGGGCTACCTAGCTTTCTTTTTAGTCTGATAATTGAAAACATCTTTTTTACATATTTTCTTTGATGATAGCTCAAAAGCATGCTCTACAAAACCACCTAAATCTAAACATTAAAGTTTTATTCTCTCCTAAAATTTACTTAAAACATTTAGTGACTTTACTTTTCCTGGGCAAGCTCTATCTGGAAAAGTTCTCCTAATTCATTCTCACTGCTCTCAAGACATTTACAACCAATAAACATTGCATTTATTTTTACCTACTAATGTTTGTCCTCTTAAAGTTATGGATACTACTAAGTCATCATCAGTAAGACATGGAAGTGAATTTTCACTGACATCCCCATAATGTTTCCCTGTTCTTTACTGTGCCATGGCAAACATTTGTGAGATTATTGGCTGGTGCTACTAATTCAATGTGTACCCAAAGTCTACATAACTAACAGAGAATCAGATCTCTATTCTGTCAACAGCATAACTGCTATGTATGGGCACCTAGTAGTCACCTGATTGGGAATGAAAGTCTGCATCTCAATGGCAGAACAAATCAAATCATTTAAGTCAGCAAAATAAACAATAACCAGGCAGCAAAAAATGAGAATATGTTGCATACATTTTTTGAACATCTAATCAGGTAAAACTGAAAAAACAAACTTAGATATAAAACCAGTGTAAAACTGGTTTCACCAACTCTGACAAGAATTTGTTTAATCACACTCCACAAGAAGCAAGATTGCATGCAGTTCTACTGTGAACAACTGTCATTGCTATTGATTAGAATAACTAGATTTAGACAAGTTGCTGAAGAGATAGACTTAAAATAATCACATTTTAATAGCATTTCTATTTTAGAAGGAATCTGTATAAGTCATAATTGGGAACGACGCTTTCAAGTAGCGAGGCCTTCCTGAATCCTGAATTTTTTTTTTCTAATAGAAATGAAATTACAAGAGTATAATAAAGAAGGTATTGTGGATTGAATTGTATCACTGCAAAGTTTAATGTGTTGGAGGCCTGGTCCCCACTGTGACAGTGTTAAGAGGGTGGGAAATTCTATGGTAGTTAAAAGTTGGGTCCTTGGAGAGGTGATTAGATTGTGAGGACTGCACACTCATGTACATATCGATCCTTCTTGAAATAATGGAAGTGGCTCTGGTGGTTTTAAAAAGAGAGTGAATAAGGTTAGTCTCTCTCTCTGTTCTGTCATTCTACCATGTAGACCCCTGTGCCACTGTCAGCACCCCAAGGCCTTCACTGAGATGTGTTCCCTGGACTTTGGACTTACCAGCCTCCGAACTGCAAGCAATAATTACTGTTTCTTTATAAATTACACAATTTCAGGTATTTAGTTCTAAGAGACAGAAATGGACTAATGCAGAAGGTATGTGTGAAATATTTTATATGTGTGTATATGTATACATATGTGTGTGTGTGAAAATGCATTTTTCTTCCCAATACGTCATATCTATGGGATGTAGAAAAGCTAAAAGTATTATGCATGCCAGAAATTACATTATAAATGATATTTCTAGTTAGTGATGAAAAATATCCGAGACCTTAAGTATTTCTTTTTCCTTATTTTTATTTTTATTTTTTTTTTGACAGGCTGTAGACCAAATTCCAGTTATTGGATCAGAATGTCCTATTCAGATTGAGTAACCTTGTCTGCCAAGTGTCTTCCAAGGGACTGACAATATGTTCATTATACTGGCTAAATCATTCTTCTTGTAACCATCAGAGATAACTTCATATAAGACCCATTACATCCAAATTTCAATGTTTATTTCATATAACTCAATAGAAAGAAGTGGAACTTTTAAAATAAAGTGTGGAAACAATTTAAGCTACAATTTACTTATAGCTAAAAGAAACAACTATGGACATTTTATAATGTAGACCCAAAATGAGGAGAATGTAGAGGTTGTAAGGTGATAAATTTATAAATGCTACTTTTAAAATAAGTAAAAACATATCCAGACTGATTTTATGTAATACTTGTTGAAATGCATCAGTTTTCAAGAAGAGTTCTACAGAAAACTGGGATTTCAAGGCAGTCTGAAAGTCCAGAGCATGCGTTCAGGAAAAGAAAATGCCTGGGTTCTTGACTCCTGTGCTAAATTCTATCAAGATAATTTTGCTTTTATCCCTTGTTTGTAATATTAGGATTGTGCAGCAAAATTTTTAATAAACTACATTCAAACTAACTTATTTGCAAAGAATATTTGGCTATGTTACTCAGTATAGAGCCTTTACAAATTTTAATAAATTATTAATTTAAAATCTGTGATATGGAGTAAATAAAAATTGAGCAGATGGTGGTGACTTAAATGCAATCCATAGTGCAACAGTTAATAGCAGCAATGCTGGTAGATATTTTTGAGTCTGTTTGCTCAGTTTCAACTTTCCAAGTAATTTATAATAGATACATCCTTTCTATGAAAACCTATAAAAATGAGAAAACTGTGTGTGTGTGTGAGACTATATACGGTAATAACTATATATATATATATATATATATATATGGCAAATATTTTCAGGCATTGAATAACAGAAATACATGAATAAGATTCCTTAGGGAATGGAAAAACAGGAGTTGAGTCTTTCTACCTTCTTGGCCTTCTTCCTGGAGGCATTCTCTTGCCATTTCATACATATGAAGAGCTGAGAGGAGGAGCAGCTGTTTAAGCTAAGGAATGGGAGGGAAACTTATACCAACCATATTCAAGTGTGCTACTTCTGTCTACCTGTAAGGCTGCCAGTTTTGAGTGGGTACCAGAGGAAGAGCTTACTCGACAGCAAGTCTAGGTTTCCATGCAAGCTGCTCTTTTGGGGCCTTTATGGTTCAGCAAATCTGATAGTAATTGAAGTGTTTGTTGCAAAAAGGGAGGCTTGTATGAAACATCTGACAAAAAAACAATAAATGAATCATAGTGAAGACCTCCAGGATTTTAAGTCAAATCTATGCCAACTTTTACAAGTAACTATTCTCCGTCTGGAAAAACAACAACAACAATAACAACAAACTTTTAGCTTACTATCTAGCCTTGGTAGAAAGTGAAAGCTTAACCTTGATGTTCATTAGTGAATCATGAGGTCTGAGATTTGTATCATAAATAGGGTGTTATCAGAGCCACAAGCCATAGTTTGAGTACGTACAGCAGTTATATCTATATACCTTTAGAGAAATAGACTTACCTCCTGTTTTTCCATTCCCTAAAGAATCACAGTGATACATACATAAAGAGATATAGATACAGATATATAAATATAGATATAATAGATGAGTATTCTATATAAATGATCACCTAAGGGCATTCACTACAGAAATGGTACTCAGTACCCAGGTAGATAATATGATGAATTGAAAATGGATTTCATTTAGCCTCTTTCTCTTGCCATGGCATTGCTTTCTCAATGGCCTATTTGGAAAGTGACTATGATGACAGGTCTACGCATGGATTCAACAACATCAATTTCTTCTTACCAAAGCTAACCCAAAAACCGCAACTATTTAGTTCATAAGTTACCAAGAATATATACCAACAGTGTGACCCTGACATGACATGACTTCCTGGAGACCAGCCAAATTAATCGTGTTGGATCTCTTCTACCATGGAGTAGGCAGAGATTTATCCTCACTGGAATAGACATGTGTTGTGGACATTAATTTGTCTTTCTTGCCTATAATAATTTTACCAGCGCTGTATTAGTCTGTTTCTGTTGCTCAGAACAAAATAACTGAAACTCAGTGATTTATAAAGAAAAACAAATTTTATTGCTTACAGTTTCTGAGGCTGGGAAATCCAAAGTCCATCTGGTGGGGACAGTAAACCAGGGGTCTCGCATTGCAAGATGGTGGAAGCAGAGAGAGAAAAACAGACTCTCCTTTTCTTTTAAAGCCCTCAGAACTACACCCTGACCACCACTTTTAATCCATGCACTCTACACAGACCTACAATCCAATCACCTCTTCAATTACCATAACAGGATTTCCCACCTTCTTAAAAGTCACAGGAAGGACTAAATTTCTAATACATAAAACTTACGGGACACAATTCAAGCTTCAATAAGTTTGGGGGAACATAATTCAATCCACTATATTCTGTCCCTGGTCCCCCAAAACTCATGTCTTTTCACATGCAGATACATTCATTTCATTCCCAAAGTCTTAACTTATTTCAACTCAAAAGTCCAAAGTTCAAAGTCCCATCTGTGAAATCAAAAACAAGTTATTTACTTCAAAGATACAATGGTGGGACAAGCATAGGGTACATATTCCCATTCAAAAAGAGATAAATAGACTAAAAGAAAGAGGTGGCAGGTCCCAAACAAGTCTGGAACCCAGCAGGGCAGGTATTAAATCTCAAAGCTGGCTAATCACGTACCTTGACTCCACATTCCATGTCCTTTGTACACTGGTGCGGAAGTTGGGTCCCCAAGTCCTCAGGCAGCTTTGCTTCTATGGCTTTCCTGGTCTCAGGTGACGCTTTAGCTCTCCCAGGCTGGCCTGGCACACTGGTAGCTCCATAGGTCTCAGTTCTCCATGGAGGTGCCCTCTCATGGCTCTACCAGGCATGGCGCTGATGGAATTTTTCTGCTGCAACCCCAACCCCATGGTTCCACTTAGCATTGCTCTAGTGAAGGTTGTCTGTGGTGACTCCACCCCTGTGACAGATCTCTTCCTGGGTCCCCCAGCTTTTCCATACATCCTTTGAAATTGGGGTGGAGGTTCCCAAACCTTCCCAGCTTTGGCATTCTGCAAGTCTGCAGACCTAACACCCTTCTGGCTTGTATTTTCCAAAGCTATGCATTCAACCACACCCGGGGCTCAATCTAGCCACAGCTGGCTCAGCCAAAGCAGCTGGGGTGCTGGTGTGGGGAAAAGAATCCCAAGGTGGCCTTGGGCAGTGAGCCTGTGGAGGTCACCTCGGGCCTGTTCTCCAAGACCATCTGTCTCCCTATGCCTTTCAGCCTGAAATGGAAGGGTCGGCCCCAGAGGCTTCTGCAATACCTTCAGAGCCTTTCCCCCCATCTCTTGATAATACCATATTTTTGTACTAATCTTCTTAGTACCATTGAATTTTTCTTCTGAAAATGCTCTCTGCTTCTCTACCATATGGCCAGGCTGCAAATTTTCCAAATCTTTATACTCTGCTTCCCTTCTAAATTCTGGCCTTATGTCATACCTTTGCCACCATAACTCAGCGTAGGCTGTTACAAGTAGCCATGCAGCTTCCTTAATGCTTTGCTGCTTAGAAATTTCTTCTGCCAAATACTCTGGTTCATAACTCAGCTGCTTATGCAAATTTTCCAAATCTTTATACTCTGCTTCTCTTCTAAATTCTGGCCTTATGTCATACCTTTGCCACCATAACTCAGCGTAGGCTGTTACAAGTAGCCATGCAGCTTCCTTAATGCTTTGCTGCTTAGAAATTTCTTCTGCCAAATACTCTGGTTCATAACTCATAAGTTCCAAGTTCCACAGAGTCCTAGGTCACGTACAAGTACCAAACATTTCTGGTCTCACAGAGTGTCTTATCTACCATTACGGCATTCCACACACCCTTGATTCTGATCAAGGGACTCATTTTACTGCAAAGAATGATTGCCTCCAAGTTCAGTTTATAAAAGAGCTCCGAATAACAACCCTAATACTGGAATATATTCAGAAGCTAAAGTCAGAAAGACCAAACCGTCACTGGGTAATTACTAGTGCTTTCATATATATTGTTTGTATATATGATTTTTGTTTTAATTTATACTTCTCTTTCATATTGTCTATTTATCACCACAATCAGTCTAAAAGTCTATATACCTAAAAATGGAGAAATTTTGCAATGGAATGATCAAGGCAGAAAAATATACAATATTATAGTGAAGCACTTCCTTAAATATCTTAAAGGAAATACTACTTTCATTATTATGTTTCCATTGAAAAGGCAAATTAGAAATAAAACAAAAATGATGCTAATTAATCAAGTGGAGGGTATATTACTAATATTGACTTTACCCAATGAGGCTGGTTTTTGTCTGAAATGATAATCAGGTTTTACTTTATTGTAGAATAAGTGGGAAGCATTCTTGAATTAATTCTATAAGTAACTGCTTTTATTAATATTTTAATCATGGTATGTCAAATCCCCCTTCCATTTATCAAGCTAATTCATTTTTGAGATTAGTCTTTTTTATCTAAAATTGAAGATATTTAATTCCTTTTGATGCAACCAGATGAAGACCCATGGAACAGATGGAGGGCACAACCTGGAATGGAGCTTCATAGAGACAATCTGTCATCTGATCTCTACAAATCACATTTTACCACTTCATGTGGTGTACACCTGTGGCTTCTTGATAATGTACTTTGCTTCCACACAAGAGACCCTGCAGCCCTGCAAATGCTTATTTTGTTGTCTTTAAAATGTGCCTTAAAACAATAAAAAAATAAAGGAGCTGGAGTATCATAGGGAGATAATGCCCACAAGAGGTGCAGAAGATGCTTTAACAAGAATTCTTCTTGCCAAAATTCCTATGATTTATATTCTAACCCTGTGTTCCTCAGGCGTGAATATAGGAGTTTGCTATTAAAGACTGATTTTCTCAGTTTCTTATGATTATAAGCACACCTGTTCTAAATAACTTTGCTATGATAGACTGAAGAAACTCTATGCTGTGTTTCTTCTTGTATGCCCCATATTTTGCCTGTGACAGGAGTTGGTCTTTTGATAACTGATTCTCAAAACAGCAAGTTGTTCAAGGGTTGAAATTTGTAATCTTTGATGAAAATGCAGTCTCCACTTACTCACTGTACAATTGAATCTTTGAAAGATCCCACTCATGCCTGGATGCTTTTATGACTTCAGGACAATCTGAACTCTGAATATTAGTTATTACAGTAAGTCTATGCAAATCTTCATGTTACTCCTTGTGTAGTGTAAACGTCAATAATGGGACTCTTCATTCTACTTTTACTGTAGTTTAGGTCAGTGCAACTGTAAATCCTCAATTTATCATCCTTAATGTTACAAACTAAGTCTATGATCTCTGTGAAATTTTCGCTGTACTGAAATAAAACTGAGTAAAATTGTTGCACTTTTAAAATGTAGAAACAATTTTTAAAATTGTTTTTAAAATGGAAGAGATTTTTCCAAACTTCGAAGCACCTAAAAATGTTATAAAATGCAAGTTATATAAATAACCACAAACATTCAGATACAAAACTATACTATCTACCCTAAGTGAATCATTGTGCAGTGTATGCTTTTATTGAAACAACACACTGTATCCCACAAAAATAAATATAAATACAACTAGGAAAAAGGACAGAAAAAACTGTTAACCACAAACATTTAAATTACAAATAAAATTTATAAAGGAAAGGTCTTAAGGCAATAGAGAGTTTAGTATCAAAAAAGTAATTTTAATAAGTTCTATTTCGGATTGGAGAAGAGAGGTCAATTGGAACAGAGTGAATAATGAATGTACAAGCAGGTACCAAAGAATGGAAAATTCTCAGTCCTCTCTCTTTGTGGCTTCGCCATCTCTAATATCTGCTGAACCCTGTCCTCCTGCCCTCTGTGTGTTCTTCTACAGACCAACTCTCTAGGCCTTACTTGCACATAATTTAATTTAGTTGTGCCGCCTTCTCCCAAATGGCAACCATAGTCCTTGATTCTACAATGACCGCAAGCTTTCTTAGCTAATTAATGAAGTTTTTCTTTATCTAAATTCAGAATTCCTAGGAAACAGAATCTCACTGGTCCATTTTGATTGGTAAGCTAGGATGGCAATTTCCACATGCCTCTATTGGTAAGATTAGAACAGAATAATAAGGTAGATTTATGAAAGCTACATTTGTTTAGTAAACTGTAAAAACAACTTATTTGTTTACAGCTATAAACAAGCCCTTATTAATTGATGTGAGGCATTTTTTTTTTCACAATTCACTCAACATTTCATCCTTATTTCTGTTTCCATTCAACTTCTCATTCTTCTTAATAAGGTAGATTTATGAAAGCTACATTTGTTTAGTAAACTGTAAAAACAACTTATTTGTTTACTGCTATAAACAAGCCCTTATTAATTGATGTGAGGCATTTTGTTTTTCACAATTCACTCAACATTTCATCCTTATTTCTGTTTCCATTCAACTTCTCATTCTTCATTTCTTACCTTCTTCTGGAAGCTTCTCTAGCAAACATACCCAATGTTTTAGTACGTCTGTAACACATAACTAACATTTTAACATGCCACTCAATTTATTTTTGTGTCACATATTTACTATTTGCTATATACTCATTTGTCACACCTACTCAGTTCTAGAATTCTTGAAGTCATACTGCTTTTTCTATTTATTTTTCAGTAATCTCGTCCATATCATCTTTATGAAATGCTGCAATTAAAGCCTGATGCTAGCAACTTGTGGCCAGGGGTCATGTATTATTCCTCTTTGTTTCTTGCTTGTTTCTTTGTTTTATTGAAACATAGTTGATTGTACACATGTGTGGGGTACAGAATTAAATATCAGTACCTGTGTGCAATATGAGATGCTCAAGTCAAGATATCAGTATATTCAACATTACACAATGTAATCATTTTTTGTGGCCCTTTGCCAATTCCATCCTTATGCTCCCCCCTTTTCCAACTCTAGGAACCTCAATTCTGTTCTCTCCTATTGAAAGTGCAATGCACTATTGTGATTGCTGTATCTTTCCTCCTTTCATTAAATTTATTTATTTATTTTTTTTAGCTCCTACTTAAAAGTGAGAACATGTGGTATTTCTTTTCTACTCCCGGCTTACTTCACTTAATATAATTTTCTCTAAGTTTATCCATGTTGCTTCGAATGGGGGTATTTCATTCTTTTTTATGACAGAGTAATATTCCATTGTTGTAAATATACCCCATTTTCCATATCTAGAGATCTGACAATGGACATTTACATTGGTTCCAATTCTTGGCTGTTGTAAATAGAGCTGTGATAAACATGAGAGTGCAGGTATCCTTTCAACATGATGATTTCCATTTCTTTGAGTATATACCTATCAGTGAGATGGCTGGATCATATGGAAGTTCTATCTGTAGTTGTCTGAGGAATCTCTGTACCATTTTCCATAACAGCCAATTTACAGTACCACCAACAGTGTAGGAGTTTTCCCCTTTCTCCACATCCTCCCCAGCATTTGTTATTCTCTGTCTTTTTAATAATAGCCAGTGTCTAACTGAGGTGAGATGATATCTCAAGGTAGTTTTGATTTGCATTTCCCTGATGCTGAGTGATGTTGATGGAGCAACTTTTTATAATCTGTTGGCCATTTGTACATTTTTCTTCATATAGAAAAGCTTAAAGACTCTACAAACAAACAAATAAACAAAAAACTCTTAGAGTTGATAAATGATTTCAGTAAAGTTGCAGGATAGAAAATCAACACACAAAAGTCAGTAGCATTTCTATACTTAAACAATGAACTAGCATAAAAATAAATCAAGAAAGCTAGCACATTTACAATAACCACCAAAAAAATAAAATACCTAGGAATAAAGTTAACTCAGGATGTGAAAGATCTCTACAATGAGAACTACAAATCACTGTTTAAAGAAATTAAAGAGGACATAAAAAGATGGAAAGACATTTCATGCTCTTGGATTGGAAGAACTGACACTGTGAAAATATTCATACTACCCAAAGAAATCTACAGATTTAATGCAATCCCCATCATAATACCATTGACATTCTTCACAAAATTGAAAAACAATCCTAACATTCATATGAAACAGCAGAAGATCCCAAATAGTCAAAGCAATCCTGAGCAAATAACAATAATAATAATAATAATAATAATAATAATAATAATAATAATAAAGCCAGAGCATAACACTATCTGACTTAAAATTATACTACAAAACTATAGTAACCAAAACAGCATCATACTGGCATAAAAGGAAACACATGGACCAGCGAAACAGAATAGAAAACACAGAAATCAACCCATATACTTACAGCCAACTGATCTTCAATGAAGGCAATAAGAACATACATTAAGGAAAAGACTGATTCTTCCATAAATGGTGCTGGGAATACTGGACATCCATATGTAGAAGAATTAAACTAGACCCATACCTCTTGCCATATACTGAAATCAACTCAAAATGGGTTAAATACTTATATATAAGACCTGAAACTATAAAACCCCTATAAGAAAACATAGAAGAAACACTGCAGGAAATAGGACTGGGCAAAGACTTTATAAATAAGACCCCCAAAGCATAGGCAACAAAAGAAAAAATGAGCAAATGAGCTTGTATTGAACTAAAAACAAAGACTTTATAAATAAGACCCCCAAAGCATAGGCAAAAAAAGAAAAAATGAGCAAATGAGCTTGTATTGAACTAAAAAGCTTTTGCACAGCAAAAGAAGTAATAAACAAAATAAAAAGACCAACCTACAGACTGGGAGAAATTATTTGCAAGCTATACATCGGACAAGGGATTAATATTCAGAGTATACAAGGAACTCAAACAACTTAACAGTAAAAAAACCCAACTTGATCAAAAAAAGGCACTGGAGCTAAATAGGCATTTCTCATTATGCTTCTTTGAAACCCTGGAGGGAGTTTAGGATTAGAAGTGTAGCTTGGGTTCAGTAAAAACTGTGTGGTCAAATTATAGCAGGGTAATACATAAACTTGTAAAAGAATGGTTTAAGAATATTTCTTCATTTCTGTACCTTTATTGACAAAATATGTGAAATATTTTATTATGACTTCTATAAATGTAAAAAATAATCAGACAAGACATGAAAGAATAGGAAGTAAATAGACTTCTGAATAAAAAAATGAACTAAGCAATATTTATTACCTTGTAATGTGATTCAGAAATATTATAATAAACATTTGAAGAATTTTGAAAAAATAAAACATTTAATCCAGTTTGTTGAGTTATACTCATTATATAATTTTTCATACTGATTTTCTAATAAAGAATTTTAACACTTATTGAAATACAATATGTTTTATAAATGGAATTGTATGCAGTGCTGTTCAATGTGGGGTTAATAGGCCAGCTGCCAGAAGACAGATTATCTGTTACTATATTAGGAAAAAAAGAAATAAAGTTTATTAACTCCTTCATTAAGAAAGTCTTTCTGTGAAAAAAAAAGAAAAACAAAAAAAGAAAAGCTGCCTGGTAAAATTATTTGTGTTAAGATTTTAGGAAGACTCTATCAGACAAGAATATGAAGTGGAGATACTATCTCCTGGAGAAAACTAATATTTTGATCAATTATTTTTAACTCCTCAAGCTGCCTGGTAAAATTATTTGTGTTAAGATTTTAGGAAGACTCTATCAGACAAGAATATGATTGAAGTGGAGATACTATCTCCTGGAGAAAACTAATATTTTGATCAATTATTTTTAACTCCTCAGGCTGGAATCCTAGTCTTAGAATTTAGTTTTAGTCAATATCTTTTCATTAATACCAAAGCTTATCCATGGGTTAGTTATTTTTTTAATTTTTCAGAATTTAAGAAAACTGAAAATCAAAAGAAAATGACAATTATCAGCATTATGATTAAACGTGTGTTGATCATTTCACATACTTGACATATGTGAAAAAAATTATATAAATTTTCTCATCTAGGAAAGAAGAACATAATATAAAAACAAGGTGATGAGAGGTTCTTCAACCTGTCCAAAGTCACATATTTAGCATGTCTTACAACTAGACCTTGAATTGCAATTTCTTTTAATGCAGAACCCACACATTAACCAAGGGGCTACACTATTTCTTGAAAGAGAAACTGGTTGATAATCAATTCTGACAAAAGTAAAGGTAGCAAAGGGTCAGGGAAAAAGGAACCAGGTTAGTAATCAAAAAGTCAAAATTCCCATTTTACTTTTGCTTTTGGTTCACACTGGTTTCTTTTTGTTCCTATGCCTGAGAGGTTAGCAGGACTTATCGTACCTTCTTTTATTTAAAGCTCACTGGTTGGCAGTTTTGCATTGTCTAAGGTACAGTTTTCCGCATGGTATGTTGGTCTTTGTTAATTCCCAGTTGGATAACTAGTACACATGACATTTTTTTGGATAATCCTCCAGACATTTCATACTGTGCAAAATACAGCAGCTTAACTCCTAAGCATAATGAACACTTTGACATTTGCAGTGTTAGGACATTTTGCTCTACACTGCAATCTGGTTCTGGTATACTTTCCAATTATTTTTCTCATTTTTTTCCAATGGGGGGACTCTGTTTTTGTTTTACTGGACTCATTATTACCTTTGGTCTTTCTCACAACTTTTCTACCTATCCACATACATACATCCTCATAAGCAATATAGAAGAGAGGTTAAAGATCTGTACCCAGCTGTTGGATGATCAGTGTCCAAATACTAGTTCCATCATACCCAATTATGTACTGTTGGGAAAGATGCTAAATTAATGTCTCTGTCTCTCAATATCTCTCTCTCTACTTCCCTTGCTTCTATTCCTAAGGGTAGTCATGAGTTTCAACAAATGTGGCATATGATAAATGTTCTATAAACACCAAGTCTTGTAAATACTTTATTTGCAAGGAAAGCATGGCTCATTTCTGATCTCCTTAATAAAAATGTTCTGTTTTCATCACTGCAGAGTTATAATTCTCTTTTTTGACTACATATTATCTGTACTACTCATTGAGCACAGAATCTATATGTCGTCTGGGATGTTAATTTATAATGAGTGGATGTATCATTGCTTGAAAGTTTTCAGTCAGTAAATTCATCATATCACATGGTAGATTATTCTACTCTTAGATACTTTCAATAGTTAGAAACTCATTTTTTTTCCAAGAAAAATGATGGGCTTTTTAAGAAATGTGATTGTTGCATATTTTCGACTTAAATTTAATAATTTGAATTCATTTTTTTATAAAACACTGCTTCAAGTGATTACCACCTCTTTTTTTTTTTTTTTCTTTTTATGTTAAGTACTCAAGTTTCTTTAACCAATGCGGTGGGATCATAGAGCAAATAATTTAACTTAATTTAAATAAATTAATTTTATGTGAATAAAAAATTAGAGTTTCCTTCTGCTGTAGTTTAAACATGTTCACTCCAAAGTTAAGGTGTTGCCAATATGACAGTATTAGTAGTTAGGGTCTTTAAGAAATTATTACCCCATGAGGACTACTCCTTTATGAATGGGATTAAAGCCCTTATAAAAGAGGCTTCATTCAGCCTTCTGCTCTCTTGCACTTCTGCTTCCTGCCATGTGAGATAAAGTTGCTATGTTGAAAGCAGAGAGAGAAGCCCTCACCAGACAACCTCATTAGACAGCACCTTGATCTTGGACTTCCCAGCCTCCAGAACTGTGAGAAATAAGTTTATTCCTTTATAAGTTATTTATTCTCAGGTATTTTGTTATAGCAGCACTGAACAGACTTAAGATGCCTTCCTTAAACATTAATGAGTTTCCCAGGTGCTGTGTCTTACAAAACGCCCATGTAAATGGACTGGAGCTATGTTTTCCACTGAAAACTGTGTTTATTATTTTTATTTTCCCAGTTATTATACAAAAAAAAAAAAAGAGAAAACATGAATTACTCATTTCACTCTTATTTTCTCAATATCCATGTTTGTCATTATTACTATCATTAACTGGTTTTTTTTAAGAAT
>NW_007727406.1:189076-189408 GCF_000696425.1 Galeopterus variegatus
TTATTTTCTCAATATCCATGTTTGTCATTATTACTATCATTAACTGGTTTTTTTTAAGAATTTGTTCTAAAAATTATTACAAGTGTATTCACATATTTTACTATATACATATTTTTTCTTCCACTTAACTTATCCTATTAAGGAAACTCCCTGTCTTATATGTTATTGCATACTGCTTAGCTCTTAAACAAAAAAGAAATATTTGCTATGAAGCAAGTTTTTTCAAGTTTTGTACAGGAAGGACTCTGTAGGATAAAGGGATTATTTACCTAAGAGATACAACTGCTCTCAAGTAGCTTATAAATTTGTTGAACGGGAAGATTAGAAAAAAA
>NW_007727406.1:189860-192232 GCF_000696425.1 Galeopterus variegatus
AAAAAAACAAGTTCTAAATAATGACACAGGTAGTAAGTAAAATTAAAATTTTGAAAAGGAAAACTTCAGAACAGACTGATAGAAGGCTAGATCTTGAAAGAAAATGAGAATATGTTTAGAAATCAGAAATGGAAGTTATTCTAGGTAACAGAAGAAGACAGAAAAATTTATGAGTAGAAAACATGTAAAATATATGTATAGGTGCTGTACACCTAAAAAGAAGTAAGGTTTGGGTAGATAAAGTTGGAGAAGTTGTCAGAATATTTTGAAAGTCAAGAAATATTTACATTTGATTCAGAAAGTAATAGGGTGTTACTGCTGTTGAGAGGTCAGTGCTGTGGTGTTGATTGCATTACAGCCAATTGGCCTGGTGGAGGCATAGCGTAGGTGGGAATAAGAAAAGTAAACAGATCTGAGCAATGAGACTGACAACAAAGCTGTTGCAGATATTAAAGATGGCAAGAGTCTAGACTAAGATAGGGAATTTCAAAAAATCTTTGGTAGCTATTGTAAATGGGCTTGCTTTCTTGATGTCTTTTTCTCCTTGTTCATTGTTGGTGTCTAAGAACACCACTGATTTTTGTGTATTGATTTTGTATCCTGCAACTTTGCTGAATTCATGTATGAGCTCTAGGGGATTTTTGGTAGAGGTTATGGGTTTTTCTATATATAGGACCATATCATGCAGACAGTGAAAATTTGACTTCATCTTTTCCCATTTAGATGCTCTTTATTTCTTTCTCTTGCCTGATTGCTCTGGCTAACGCTTCCAACACTATGTTGAGTAGGAGTGGTGAGAATAGCCATTCTTGTCTTTTTCCTGTTCTTAAGGGAAACACTTTTAGCTTTTCCTCATTCAGGATGATGTTGGTTGTGGGTTTGTCATATATGGCTTTTGCTGTGTTGGGATACTCTCCTTCTATACCTAATTTTTTGAGAGTCATTATCATGAAAGGATGTTGAGTTTTGTCAAATACTTTTTCTGTGTCTGTTGAGATAATCATATAGTTTTTGAATAAATTTAACCAAAGATGTAAGAGATCTCAACAATGAGAACTACAATACACTACTAAAAAGAAATTAAAGAGGACACCAAAAGACAGAAAGACATTTTATATTTATAGGTTGGAAGAATTAACATTGTGAAAATGTTCATATTACCCAAAGTGATCTACAGATTCAGTGCAATACCTATCAAAATACCAGTGACATTCTTCACAGAAATAGAAAAAATATATATATCCTAAAATTCATATGGAACAACAAATGACCCTGAATAGCCAAAGCAGTCCTGAGACAAAAAATAAAACTGGACATGTTACACTACTTGACCTCCAACTATACTACAAAGCTACAGTAACCAAAACAGGATGGTACTGGCATAAAAACAGACACAGAGACCAATGGAACAGAATAGAGAACCCAGAAATCGACCCATGTACTTACAGCCAGCTGATCGTCCATAACAGCACCAAGAACATTCACTGGGGAAAGGACAGTCTCTTCAGTAAATGGTGCTAGGAAAACTGGATATCCATGTGTAGGTGAATGAAACGATTCACACTTCCTGCCATATACCAAAATCAACGAAATATGGGTTGAAGACTTAAGTATGAGACTTGAAACTGTAAAACTCCTAGAAGAAATCATAAGGGAAGTACTGCAAGATGCAGGACTTGGCAAATCTTATGAATAAGACTCCAAAAGCACAAGCAACACAGGAGAAAAATAAACAAATGGGATTATATCAAACTAAAAAGCTTCTGAATAGCAAAGGAAACAATCAATAGAATGGAACAACAACATACAGAATGGGAGAAAATATCTGCAATCTATGTATCAGACAAGGGGTTAATATTCAGAATATACAGGGAACTCAAGCAACTTAACAGTAAACAACAAACAGTCCAAAATAAAGATGAGCAAAGGAGCTGAATAGACTTTTCTCAAAGGAAGATGTACAAATGGCCAACAGGTACATACAAAAATGCTCAACATCAGTAATCATCAGGGAAATGCAATTCAAAACCACATTGAGATATCATCTCACTCCAATTAGACTGGCTATTACCAAAAAGATAAATGTAATTATTAGGTCTCTGATTTATTTAATATACAGAAATGATGCTTCATTTTTCTTACTTATTATCTTAAAATTGGATTCAAAAGAATAACATTCCTAACAATTCTACAAATGAACACTCTAATTGGTTCAAATAACAATTATGCTTTTTTACTAACCACAATTTTTCTGGTTTGATAAGAAAATACTTACACTTACAATTTTGCCATATTCACTTATTAGCTATTGATCACTGCCTTAGTCAGCTCAGAGTGCCATAACAAAATACTGCAAACTGGGTGGGTGGCTT
>NW_007727406.1:193287-199063 GCF_000696425.1 Galeopterus variegatus
AAGAAAGGGATGATGAGTCACAAGCAAGCCCCAAACTCAGCAAGGCAAATTCCATCAGGTCCTAAGGCTCAAGATAATTTTCTCTGGTTTGATGTCTTCCCTCCAGACACACTGGAGTGACAGCATCACTGACACAACTCAGTGGGGTGCTGCCCACAGAATTCTCTGCAAACACCCCATCCATATTGTTCTCTGAAGCAGCAGTTCACAGGGTTCTCTGTAAGTGTCCCACCTATATGCCTCTGCTGGGCAGCGGTACCACCCTTTGAAACCCAGGTAGAAGCACCATTACCATTGGCCTGTTCACTCTGTGTCTGTTCTGGGAGTGGCAGCCCTGAGTATCTCTTAATCACCATTAAGGTTCTTCTTCCTTTTTCTAGAAAAATAGTGCACATTCACACCCAAATAGCTCTATGGTCTCTTCCCGTAAAATCCAAAAATCTCCACAGCCCTTCTTCATTCTGTGCCATCTTCTCTGTTTCCCTTAGTTCAAATTGGCAATATCTCTGCTGGTACAATCCCATCTCCGTTCTTAAGTTCTCTTGAGATGGCTGATTAAGTTAATTTGTCACACCTATGATCTCCTTATCAAATAGTTGTTCAGTCACACACTTAGTGTTCTTTTCAGAAGATCTTTTTTTTTCCCAATATAGATAGCCTAGGATATTTCAAATATTTAAATTTTGATTACTTTTCTCTTATGAATTTCTCCTTCAATTCATTTGTCTTCTTTCACATTTTACTACAAACAGACAGGAGGAATAAGACTGAATCTTCAAAACTTTGCTCAGAAATTTCCACAGCTAACTGTCCAATTTCATCACTTATGAGTTCCACCTTCCAAAAAAAAAATTTATTTTGCCAATTTATGACAAGCATAGACATTCCTTCAGTTTCCAATAACCTTTTCCTCATTTTCATGAGACTTCACAAGAATTGCCCTTAACATTTGTATTTCTAACATGAACCTCAATACTCTTCCAGCCTCTACCCATTACACAGATATAAAGCTGCTTTCACATGTTTAGATATTTGTTACAGCAGCCCCCCACTTCTTGGTACCAAAATCTATCTTATTCCGCTTAGGCTGCTATAAAAATAAATCCAACAAAAATTCAAGGGTCTTCTACCTCAGCGAAATTTCTTGAGGTCCTGTAGTGTGGAGCATGTTGAAATATTCCTGCCAAGGTGAAGGATAAGTTGCTGCATCTGATTCTCTTACTATCACAGTAGAGGCACAATGCTTAGTGGGTTTCTTTGAATTTTAATGGCAACATATTACGCATTTGGACATGTTACACTGGCCCATTTACCAAATGACTCTAAAGATTGCTATTTTTTGTAGTGAGTCTCAAATAAAAGAAGTCTCTGCAACATGTCCAGGCTGCTGTGAAAGCTGTTCTGCCACTAAAGCCCTGTGATCTAGCAGATCCAACGATGCTTGGAATGTCAGAGGCGTATAGGGATGCTGTTTAGAGCCTTTGGCAGGCCCCTATAAGTGAATCACAGTGCAGGCCCTTAGAATTTTGGTACAAGGCCCCACCACCACCATCTACAGATAACTCTCCTTTTGAGAGACAGCTCTTTGCCTGTTCCCATGTGACCTAAATGTGCCCATCATGAACTGAATGTTATCTTACCCATAAAATCATAAAGTTAATTGCACATAGTAGCACTCCATCATCAAATGGAAGTGATGTAAATGTGGTCAGGTCCAAACACGCACTGAAGGTACAAGTGGGTTACAGTAAGAAGTGATACAAATGTTCATGGTCTCCACTCCCACTAAATTGCCTTCTGTTTCACTGCCTGTACCTGTACCCTCAAGGGGAGTCCCTTACAGTCATTTGACAAAAGAAAGTAAGACTGAGGCCTGGTTTACAGATTGTTTGTTCCACACAATATGTTAAGCACCACCTGAAAGTAGACAACTGCAGCACTACAGCCTTTTTGTGGGACATCCCTGAATGACAGTGGTGACAGGAATTACTCCAATGGGTACAACCTTGAATAACATTTTTCTCTTTGTTTGGGAGGAGAAATGGTCAGATATGCAGTTATATATCAATTTATGGGCTGTAGTCAATGGTTTATCTGGATAGTCAGGAACTTAGAAGGAATGTGATTGGAAACACGATGACAAGAAAGTTTGGGAAAGAAGAATATGGATAGACCTCTACAAATAGGCAAAAATCATCCAGACATTTATGTCTCACGTGAATGCTCACCAAATTGTGACCTCATCAGAGGAAGATAATAATCAAGTGGATGAAATGATCCATTATGTAAATACCAGACAATTTCTTTCTCTACAACCTCTATCTTTGCCCCCAAAAATTACGAATGAAATGACCAAGGTGGCAAAATTGGAATGTATGCATGGGCTCAGCAACATGGACTTACATTCACCAAGGCTGGCCTGTCTAGTGCTACTGCTGAGTGTGCAATCTACCATAAGCAGAGACAAACACTCACCTCCCAATATGGCTCCTTCACCAGGGTAGTTAGCCAGCTACCTGGTGGTAGTTTGATAACACTGAGATGCTTTCATCATGGAAAAGAGAACATTTTGTTCCTACTGAAATAAACAATTATTTTGAATATGGATTTGCCTTACCTGTGTGAATTGCTTCTGCCAAAACTACTATTCATGGACTTACAGGATCTACCTTCATGGAATTCTACATGGCATAGCTTCTGATCAGGGAAATCACTTTACAGCAAAAGATATGTAGCAGTGGGCCAATGTTTATCAAAATCATGGTCATTACCATGTTTCCCACCATTCTAAATTAGTTGGCTTAATTGAACGATAGACACTTTTTGAAGACTCAGTTACAGTACCCGAAAGGTGGTAAAAACTTGCAAGCCTGGGGCAAGTTTCTGCAGAAGGCTGTATATTCTCTAAATTAGTGTTCTCAATGCATTACTATGTGTTTGTGGTATTGTTAGCTGAGGGCAATAGGCTATACCATGTAGCCTAGGTGTGTAGTAGGCTGTACCATCTAGGTTGTGTAAGTACACTCTAAGATATTCACCCAAAAATGAAATCATCTAACAATACATACCTGATGTTGTTGTTTGTTTGTGTGTATGTGTGTGTGTTTGTTTCTATTTTATTTTACATCTGATTAGTAGAATATTACTAAGAATCATGGTCATTAAAAAAAAGATAAGCAATATTTTTCACATTTGTACATGAAAAATGTTTCTTTTTTTTCTTTTCTTTTTTTTTTTTTTTTTGGTGATAATGGGCATGCTGCCAGTACGGATCTGGATTTCACATCCCTGATGTTAAGCGACACATGACTCTATGTAAGTTATGGCATATCAAGATGGGTAAAATTATGACCTCATTATTGTCTCTAATTGGTGATTAAGCATGATTTGAGAAGAGGCATATGGGTGCCAAGTTGACAAAGGGCGAATTTATGATGGTTTATTTTGTGTGTCAACTTGAATCTGCCATGGGTAGCCCAGATATTCGTTTAAACATTATTCTGTATTTATCTTGCCAAGTTGACAAAGGGCGAATTTATGATGGTTTATTTTGTGTGTCAACTTGAATCTGCCATTGGTTGCCCAGATATTCGTTTAAACATTATTCTGTATTTATCTGTGAGAGTGTATTTGGATGAGGTTTAACATTTGAAATGGAAGACTGAGAAAAGCACATGGCCCTTTCCAGTGTGGGTGGGCCTGATCCAATCTGTTGAAGACCTGAATACAACAAAAGGCTAACTAAGAAGAATTATCTTCCGCCTGACTTTCTTCAAGCTGACACATTGGTCTTCTTCAGTCTTTGGACTCAGACTTAAACTTTAATGTACACTGTCAGCTCTCCTGGTTCACAGGCCTTTGGACTCTGCCTGGAACTACACACTTGGCACTCCTGGTCTCCAATTTGCCAGTTGCAGACCCTGGGACTTCTCAGCCTCTATAATTTCATGAACCAGTTTCTAATAATAAGTATATAGTAACTTACATTATTAATAAGTATATACATAATATATCCTATTGGTTCTATTTCTCTGGAGAACCCAGACTAATGCAACCACTAAATTCGATCATTACAGGAACATCAACATAATGTTTCTGCTTTGAAATTTATAGTTAACCTACGGATCAACCTTTCTATAAGACTTAGCAACCTAATGATCAGCATTTGTAAAGATATTTCAAATTCTACTTAGACCCCAGGAATAAGAAAATTTGAGACTAAAGAAGAAGCAGAAAAAACAGAGAAGTGAATTAGAATGAAATATTGATGAAAGCTGAACTCTAGGAATCTTAAGATATGTAGAGTGAACAAAAAAAGATCAAGAGAAATGAAGGAAAAAATAGAACATTGCAATTAGAAGTTATGGTTGATCATTAATTTTACTATGTATGCAATGAGCATTCATGAGAATGATAAAAAGAGAAGAGAAATACAATAATAGCTTGTGCTTTAGGTTTGATTGTCCTACTATGAGAAAAAGGTTTCAATTTTATTACTAATTTTATTTCTAGGTAAACATATTCAACATATTTGTTAGAAGTTGGAACAGTGCTGTCAAAAAAGGAGATATTCCAGAGTTAAGTGAGAGAAATAGATTATTTAATAATGTCCAATTTATTTATTTTTTCTTATTTTTTATCTGTCATCAATTTCAGAATCTTTGTGTGGACTACAAACATACTTGAATAGCTAATTTGAAGACCAAATCTGCATAAAGTGGGAGTTCAATGTAAACACTAAGTTGACAAGAGGGAAATATGTACCAGTTAATCTTCTGAGGAACTAGTGCTGTACATCCTAATGTACCATCCTAAGAAGGTCAGGATTCTTATACCATGCCATTTTTTTCTGTTGAAATAATTCATCAGCATAAGTTACAACTACAGATGAATGGAACCAAAGCAGTTTATGTTCATTAGGTATAGATAGACCTTCTTTTAATCAGATTCTCTGAAGCTATTTTAAAACATCATCATCTTTAAAAACTCTAGGCATTATTTTCTTTGATATGGTCACTTTATTCATTTTAATCATCATAAGTGTCATGTTTCCCTTGAATTTGGAAGTGTTGCGTCTGGTCCCAGTATAATAAAGAAGACACAGATAATATATAAAAACCACAACTGATTTTTTAAAACTTTTTTTTTCAGATGTTGGAAATTAATTAAAAAAATGTTTCAGTACAGAGCAAAAGATTTTCCTAGATACTTCTTTTATTTTATCAGATTTATTCACTCCTACTAATAGCTTGATCGAGACATATGCAACATCACACTTCCATGAGAAGCAAAGTGCCCTTATACTTTGAAAATTTAGAAAATTTATTATCCTGGAAACTCACAACTTAACTAGGAGAAATAGATCTTTTTATTCTTTTTCTTGATCATATTTTACCCTTGCTAATTCTTATAGTTCAAAATGAGTATTATGTGGCATTAAAATTGCATTTTATGTTCTTGACATAAATAAATTTTATGATTTTCTAATTTGGCAGAATGAGAACAGCTCCTACATTATAAATTCAATTTCAGTGTTAACCTGGTCTGGGAAATCAAGAAATGAGAGATAAAATTATTAATTTTTATTTAAGCAATCTGATGTCTTTTGCATTCAATTTTTATTATTTATCTAAGGTATAAAAACACCACATGATCGAACGGACTAAAGACAAATCTCAACTTTGCTCATGTTATCTTTGTTTGTGTACGTGTACATTTTCTCTTGACCATGGAAACATATTTCATAGGAAAAAGAACAGCATTTTTGAGTGTTAAT
>NW_007727406.1:199358-203523 GCF_000696425.1 Galeopterus variegatus
TAACTTTGCTCATGTTATCTTTGTTTGTGTACGTGTACATTTATTTTCTCTTGACCATGGAAACATATTTCATAGGAAAAAGAACAGCATTTTTGAGTGTTAATAAAATTATACCTTAATATATTAAGACTTTAATACAACTGTGGTCAGCATGGTTCACAGGAATTGTGCTGAACACATAGGTTCTCATGCCTGAACTCCAAACTTTCTTGGCCCTTCCTTTTATTGTTAACTTTCAAGCACACAGGAACTTTTAATATCTGCCCCCAAAGTCTAGACAACCTAGAGACAGAGAATTAACAGGGAGTTAGACGACAGCACCTCATGAATGGAACATTACAAAATAGAAAGAACATGGGTGGTATGGTCATGCAGACTTCTGTCTTCAGGTATTGAAAACTGAGTGAAAGACACTTCAACTGTTCGAGGATCAGTTTTCTATAGGTAAATTGAGGACCTCCCTGTTAAAAACAAAATAATAGACCCTCACCAATGTTCTTGTTCTAATCCCCAGAACCTATAAATATGTTCTCTAACATGGCAACAGGGATTTAACAGATGTGATTACTGAGGATTTTGAAAAGGGGAAATTATCTGGCATTATCTGGTGGGCACAAAGTAATACAAGGGTTCTTTTAAGTAAAAGAGGGAGGCAGGAGAGGGAGAGTCAGAAGGGAGATGTAACAAGGGAAGCAGAAATTGGAGTGATTTGACCTGCCCCTGCCACTGCTGACTTTAAAGATGGAGAACCACCTGCCAAGTAATGTGGCCGACCTCGAAAAGCTGAAAAAAGAAAAGAAACTGGTTCATCCCTAGAGCCTCCGGAAGGAATGCAGCCCTGCCAACACCTTGATTCTAGCCAGTAAGACCCATTTCAGACTTCTGACCTCCAGAACTGCAACACCGTAAGTTTGTAAGCCACAAGATTTGTGGTGATTTGTTTCAGCAGCAATAGAAAACTAATGCACTTCCCATTGTAACATTTTTTAAGGATTTAATTTTGTCAGCTCATATTATGGCCTTCAGAAACATTAGTTGTTTTTTGTTTGGTTGTTTGTTTAATATTGCACACGGCGTAAAGGGGACTTGAGCAGAGATTTTGCTGGGAACTAAACGTGGGAATGTGTTTCCTTCCAACTTGTCTCATCCAAGTAGAAATGGTTATAACTATTTTAGAAAAATAAAATAACTTTGGCACAGTAAAAATGCTTGTTTTTACTTAGCATAAGCAATTTCAGTGAGCTGAACAGTGATGCTGCTTTGCCTCTAAAGTGTGGTGAATGTTTTCCTGAGTGTTGCACATCAACACCTGAATACTCAATCACCGTAGTTCACTCGCCTGTGCTTTCCTTCTGCCACCACCACATTATCAACTGTACCTTTTCCTCTTACCTTGTGAAGTCCAATCATAGGTTACAAGTTTCAATTGTTTTATAGCTTCAAGACACATTTAGACTCTTGAGCTGACCAAGAAATCTAACCTGACAGGATGAAAAACAAACAATTCTGACTCTTGGAGTGTGTATGATTATGTGTTACTGGTTAGAAATTTACTCCTAGTTTCATAGCAAGAAACTGCCATGAGGGTCACAGGTTCTTGTAAAGCTGCAAAACATGCCAGATGACTTAGCTGTTTTTGGTTGTCATAAACACACACACACACACACACACACACACACACACATCCCAATTTGCACACATTTCCTTACCCAGAATCTGCTCCTTAAAATCATCCTCTTCTTTCACAGAATGAATAGCCTCAACCAGAAAATGGAACATTTTATTTAACATATTGGAAAGAGCTATATAGAACTTCACAGCATATTTTATCTGCTATAATGTAACATACATTTTTAATTATTTTAGACATATTTAAATGTTGCAAATGTCTCAGAGACCTAAGATAAAAGATAAAAGTTACAACTATGATTTGTATTAATTTCTGGAAGATTGGACAGTCTACAGGTAGAAATGACACTTGAGGCTCTGGAATTTAAAACAAAAGTGGATGTTTAATCAGAAAATAAATTAACTACATACATTTATATTTTAAAGTATTACATGAATCTTTCAATACCATTCCATTTGGAGATGTACATATTTTAATTGCCCTTTTTATAATAACTACCTTTCTTCTGCTCTCTGGCACTAAAATATAAGTTGAGTGGCTTTCTTATCTAATAGGTGTGTAGATCTAGCATATTTTCTTACATTCTTAAATCCACTAGCACATATTAAAGTGATTAAAATTAGCTACACTAGATCTGAACTGTCCCATTTTCAGGATATTTATTTTAACAGGGTAGATATGTAGAATAGTAGTGTTACTCAAAGTTGTAGGGATATGAGCCTTCACGGAGAGAAACAACCATTCGCAGCTGGAGGAAAAGCTATTGGAAGATTATTATTTAGATTCCTGTATTGGTTGGGGGAGTGACTTAAATTACATATGTTATCTGACATTGTATAATCACCTTCCTGTAGAAATAAAAAATTAAGTTAGAAATGACTAAATAAATTAATTAGAAGGGAAAAGAAAAATGGGAAAAAGGAATAATAGATTAAATTTCTGCTCAACCATTTTGTTTTAAACAGAATTTGAACAAAGGATTATACAAATTTATCTAATTGGCAATATAGCATATCAGATATACTAGATTCCAGTTGTCCTCTCAGTGTGCCCAGTGTACTTAGCACTAGTCCACTCTGCTTCTCTTGTATACCACCTTCTCAGCTCAGGCAGCAAGGCTACAATCTTATTATACAAACTATAGACCCAGGGGAAAATTCACTACTTTCAGTAGCTTATGAAGGCTTCGGGATTTCTTTCTTTCTGTGGTTAGGTGGGAGCAGGGAGGAGAAAATCAACCATATTCACAATAATAAGACAAAAGCACACCTTAAAAACTGTAAAAATATAATACAGAAAACAAAATTATTTTTTTTCAGAATTTGATACACGTTGGAAATATGAAGACTTCCTGTTATACTGTATATAAGCTATTTGCCAACATATCCAGAAGAAAAGTTAGAAGAGTCAACAAATAAATGATTCTACTATAGATAAGCACATAGCTTATGAGAAGGAGCATTTATTTGTAAGTGTTAAGCATAAGAACTATTTAATAAATTATGCTAGGACAATTTAAAAACACTCATGAAAATAAAATCAAGTTTTAAAGAATTGAAAGTTTAAGATTTAAATGCCTAAACAGCATTTATGAAATTTCTGTACTTGCAAGGAAATATTCTAATAACAGAAAAATTCATGATGCAAATTTTAATAAAGTATGCAATAACCACTATGAAATTTACATCACTGCAATTTACCCACTAGAGAAATCATTGCATGAAAAAAACAAAAGAGAAAGAGTTGACAACTTTAATATGTGTATGAAAAGCTTATACACTTTGATAAGAAAAATGCTAAAATACCAAACAATAATGAGACAAAGTGAGTAAGCAGCTAATTAGCAAAAGTGGAAATATCTTGATCTAATAATAAATATGGCATAACAATAAATGTCATAAACAGATAAATGGGAATTAAAACTAATTTACCATTTTAGTCCACCAAATTTCCATTTGTTTAATGAGAGTAACTACTGGTAAAACCAGCACAATAAAAAAAGGTGTAAAGTTCCCAAAAACATCTACAATATCACTGACTCTGATGCTACTACTGTCTAAGATGGGCTGAGACAGAACCAACTAACCTGCCTTCACCCAGAGCTCCAACCTTATTTAGCATCCCCTCTTTCTTAGAACTTCTCTACCAGTGAGATTCTACAATCTGATTATTCTATGAAGTCACATATTCTAAATAACCAAACAGGTGTGAATTCAAAGGCTTCTAGAATGTCAGGGAATCCCAGACCTTCAGCACGGCCACATCTGAAGAACAGCTGTAGAGCAGAAACATACCAGAGCAATGGATAAGACTGCTAATTAAAAAGACACCAGTGTAACAAATGGTATATTCACCTGCCTTTCATCTTCCCCCTTAATAAAGAAGAATTACTCCATGATTCAAAGATCAAGAATCAGAAGATAGCATATAAAATGGAACTAACTATACTAACACCTGCCTCTTTTATTTATATACCTGGTTGAAGAAGTGCTTTGAATGTATACTCTAAAGCTAAGTAGCTGAAAAGATGCTTTT
>NW_007727406.1:203622-221512 GCF_000696425.1 Galeopterus variegatus
TTAGTCCACCAAATTTCCATTTGTTTAATGAGAGTAACTACTGGTAAAACCAGCACAATAAAAAAAGGTGTAAAGTTCCCAAAAACATCTACAATATCACTGACTCTGATGCTACTACTGTCTAAGATGGGCTGAGACAGAACCAACTAACCTGCCTTCACCCAGAGCTCCAACCTTATTTAGCATCCCCTCTTTCTTAGAACTTCTCTACCAGTGAGATTCTACAATCTGATTATTCTATGAAGTCACATATTCTAAATAACCAAACAGGTGTGAATTCAAAGGCTTCTAGAATGTCAGGGAATCCCAGACCTTCAGCACGGCCACATCTGAAGAACAGCTGTAGAGCAGAAACATACCAGAGCAATGGATAAGACTGCTAATTAAAAAGACACCAGTGTAACAAATGGTATATTCACCTGCCTTTCATCTTCCCCCTTAATAAAGAAGAATTACTCCATGATTCAAAGATCAAGAATCAGAAGATAGCATATAAAATGGAACTAACTATACTAACACCTGCCTCTTTTATTTATATACCTGGTTGAAGAAGTGCTTTGAATGTATACTGTAAAGCTATCTTTTTATTTATACACCTGGTTGAAGAAGTGCTTTGAATGTATACTCTAAAGCTAAGTAGCTGAAAAGATGCTTTTGCATCTAAATGAGTCAATAAAACAGTTGAAGAAACTTTAAAAAAGCAATTACAAGGCTATGACTAAGGAACATAGAAAACACTCAAAGCAATAAAAAAAAAAAAGTATAGTAAGACAAGTATAAATCATATTGAAAATTTTGTGGTCCTTATTTCCATTAATCACTGGCATTCTTCAAATTAGGAGCATCCCGGAATGGTATGAAGAAATGCACCTATCAGAAAAGGTAAAAGATAAAGGAAGAAAACAAAGAATAGTCAGGCAGAAAGTAGGACTGATTTTTTAAGGCTTTTAACCCATTTTCAGTATTTTCACTAAGTGCATATGACATCGAGATTGAAAGCCTGCCTTGTTCTTTCCATTGAAAGGTGGAGCCTTGAAGAGGTGATTAGATTGTAGGACTATGCCATAGTGATTAAAAATGGTGGTCAGGGGCGTGGTTCTGAGGGCTTTGAAAGAACAGAGTTTGTCTTTCTCTTTCTGCCATTTTTCACAACGTGATACCGTGCTGCTGCTGAAGTCACAACCAAAGGAAGCCTTCACCAGATGTGTTTCCTGGATTTTGAACTTCCCAGTCTCAGAATCTGTAAGCAATAAATTTCATTTTCTTATAAATCACCCAGTTTCATGTATTTCGTTATAAGCAACAGAAATGAACTAATACAGTACCTATGCTGATTATTAGTGATATCTGAGAGAAACAAACTTGTAACCAAGTCAATATAACTTATGTTGTCTAATGTGATATTTAAAGAAAAATTGAAATTTATTTTTGTAAATTCATATTCTCCAGAGATCAACCAATTGAAAATGTATAGCACCAAAACTAAAGCAATGAAATATAACCCTTGAATTTTATACTTTCTAATATTATTTCTTACATATACTTTATTATGATAAATATAAGTGTAACTTGATAATTTTTTTTTACCATCTAAAAAGTTTTAATTAGGAACAACCTTCAGATAATCAGATCCTCTTTGAAAATGTTGCTAAATCTAACTTCAAGAAAAACAGTTAACTTAAAGAATAAAAGTTGTAATCAACAAACCAATGTCCAAAGTATATCCTGAAACCAGTTTTTTCTATTGCTACAATATTGTGCCATGAGTATACATGTGTTCACACTACTGAAAGATGCTTGATGCTTAAAATTATTTAAAAGATAATTGATCCTACTACTGCATTATACTATCATCTTTGGAATGGGTCCACCCTCACTATTATTCTTATCTCTCATATCATCAAATATAATTTTCATTCACCCAATATCCCCTCATTCTTTCATTCTTATCGTTGTCATTATTTCTTCATTTTTCAAGATAAAAGCTATTTAATATGAGCCTCTTTAAATTTTTTTCACCTCCTACATATTCCGTCTTCACCAATTCATCTTTCTTTTCCCCTGCATCATAAGAAAACAGCTTTATTTTTAACAGAGCTGTTTAGCTTCAACTATTTCTAAAATTTTGAAATCTTAGAATTTCAAAAACCTACCTTCTCTATCAATTGACACAGTCCTTTTTCTCTTCTATTTTATTTCTTTCCTCTTCACTGTATCTGTTCTCTCACTTACAGTTCTTTCCCTCCATCCTCCAATCTAGGCCACTAAATGTTCCAGCTTCATACATAGATGTATGTATGTGTGTGTGTATATTATATGTAATATATATATATGTGTGTGTGTGTGTGTATATATATATATATATATGTATATATAATACATATAATTTATGTTTACGAATCCTATCCATCACTCCATTTAAAGAGGAAGAGATCAATGTTTATTGAAAGCATAGCAACTACATTTTGTAGCAGATATAATACTTTGGGTTTTATTGTTGACCTAATTAAGGTTTAGAGGGTTAAGCATTAATTAATTTGCCCAATGTCACAAGTAAATGATAGAATTGGATTAGATATGGCTCTGCTTGATTCTACAGCACACTATCACATTTATTATTTTTTATTACATCACATTTATTATTTTTATAATAGCAAGGTTATTTTCCACACTACTTTTATTCAATATATGCCTCACGACCTTTGTAATCTGATTTCTGCTCCCTCATTTATTTTTAATCTCCTTTCTTGAAGGGAACAAAGGATATGTTTGTCACTAAATGCTATTTCTTCCAACATCTTGTATTCTTTAAACCTGCTGGGAATGATTACTTATGACCTCATCTTCATTCTTACAATTCTCTGATTCTTGGTTTTCACAAATCATATTTCCCTTGTTCATTTTTACTCTCTATGTCTGACCTTTTTCTCTTCCTTTGCCTTATCCTTTTCTTTCTATCTTCAAAGTTCTGTCATTTGCTTTTATATTCTCTAATCTGTCACCTAGACTTTTATTATTATATCCCAACTGTGCTATTATAAGAACTGAGCAACTGATAATTTTCTCTCATTTTAGTGTTTGAAAGGCCAAGACTGAAACTCTCTGTAGAAAAAGTTATGTTCAGTCAGCTAGAAAGGAAAGACTGAATATAAAAAAAATAATAATATAAAAATATATTTTGGAGAAAACATATCTAATATTTATATTTAATTTTTAAAATATGCTAACATGGTGTGTAAAATGATATTCCAAACACAAACCTCCATAGATAATTTGAGCAAAGAGAAAATAATTCATTGAAACAATATTAGGTAGCTTATAGAATTGTTAGAATAAGGAACCAGCTTGAAACATGGGTACAAAAGGAAACTAGGTTTCCAGAACTACATTCCAGCCAAGCACAGAAGCAGGGCATTGAGAGACCTCTGTCACAGTCCCTGGGCACTAGACCACAGTTTCATCTACCATTGCTCCTGGCACTGGACCTCAGATCCCACTGGTATATCACATGATGATTCAATGGTGATCAAAAAAGGAAATCGTTTTTTAAAAATACACTGCTAAAGAATGGTATACGGAAATAGAGAAGGGTAAAAGAGTATGCAAATGAGTTCCTTCTCATATAAAAAGTTATGTATTATGTCTAGATTGGGTAAATCATGAAATAACAGCATAAAGAAGTTATCTTGAAATAGAAGGAAATTTTTTAGAAAAAATAGAAAAAAGAAATGCTGAAAAGTTATAACTGGAAATTGAGACTAGGTATGGGGAGATTACAGAAAGAAAATTCTGCTTTTTATTATATAACTTTTTAGATATGCACAAGTATTTCCTAAATGAAAAAAAAAAAACAAATTAAAAAAAAAAACTAAACTGTAAACATCTGTATAGTTATATTTTAGATCTTTTTGTACTGAACAGATGCATTAGTCCATTTTGTGTTGCTATAACAGAGTTACCTGCGACTGGGTAATTTATAAAGGAAAGAGGTTTATTTGGCTTATGATTCTGGGACAGCTGCATCTGGCATGGGCCTCAGGCTGCTTCTACTCATGGTGGAAAGTGGCAGGCAGCCCGCGGGGATGAGCAGATCACATGGCGAGAGGAAGCAAGAGAGGGGGAAGCAAGAGAGAGAGAGGAGGTGCCAGGGTCTTTTTTAGCAACGAGCTCTTGCGGGAACTAATAGAGGGAGAACTCACTCATTAATCCCCCCTCCCCCAGGGAGAGCATTAATCCATTCATGAGGGATCCACCCCCATGACTCAATCAGTTTCCAACATTGCCACATTGGAGACCAAATTTCCACATGAGTTTTGGAGGGGGCAACACATCCAAATTCCATCATTCTGCCCCTGTCCCCCCAAAGTTCATGTCACTCTCACATACAAAATACAATCATTCTATCCCAACAGTCCCAAAAATTTTAGCTTGCTCCAGCACCAACTTAAAAGTCCAAAGTCCAAAGTCTCATCTGAGACCAAAAATAAAAGTCCTTCCAGTTGCGAACCTGAAAAACAAAACCAAATTTATCTATTGCCAAGACACAATGGTGGAACAGACATTGGGTATATATTTCCATTCCAAAAGGGAGGAATAGGCCAGAAGAAAGGAAAAACAGGTCCCATACAAGTCCGAAACCCAGCAGGGCAGGCATTAAATCTCAAGGCTGGAGAATCAGGTACCTTGATTCCATGTTTGACTGCCTCTGCACACTGGTGTGGGGGTTGGGTCCCCAAATCCTTGGGCAGCTCCGCCCCCATGGCTTTCCTGGTCTCAGGCCACACTTCAGCTCTCCCAGGCTCATGTTCCACTCTGGTAGCTCCACAGGTCTGGGGTCTCCATGGCAGTTCCACTCTCATGGCTCCACTAGGCATGGCACTGTTGGGGTTTCTCTGCTGCAACTCTGACCCCACATTTCTGCTTGGCATCCCCTTAGTGAAGGCTGTCTGTGGTGACTCCACCCCTGTGACAGATCTCTTCCTGTGCCCCCGGACTTTTCCATACATACTTTGAAATCTGGGTGGAGGCTCTCAAGACTTCCCAGCTCTGGCATTCTGTGAGCCTGCAGACCTAACACCATGTGGATGCTGCCAAGACTTCCAGCTTGTATTTTCCAAAGCTGTGGGTCCAGCCACACCTGGGGCCAATTTAGCCATGGCTTCAGCATCCAAAGCATCTGGAGTGCTGGTGCTGGAAGCAGATTCTCCAGGTGTCCCTGGGCAGCAAGCCCATGGAGGGTGCCTTGGGCCTGTTTGCCAAGACCATTCTGTCCCCCTAGGCCTTTGGGCCTGAAATGGAAGTGTTGGCCCCAGAGGCTTCTACAATTCCTTCAGGACCCTTTTCTCCTTCTCTTGATAATCCCTTTCCTTTGTACTGATCTTCTTAGCTAATGGTCACTGGGATGCACCATTGCATGCTCTCTGCTTTTCTACCACGTGGCCATGCTGCAAATTTTCCAAATCTTTATGCTCTGCTCCCATTTTAAATTCTGGCTTTACATCTTGCCTTTTCTGCCATAACTCAGCATAGTCTTAGAAATAACCATGCAGCATCCTTAATGCTTTGCTGCTTGGAAATTTCTTCTGCCAGATACTCTGGTTCACAACTCTTAAGTCCCATCTTCCACAAAGTCCAAGGGCACGTACACAATGCAGCCAAATTCCTTGCTATGGTGTAGCAAGGGTGATATTTGCCCCAATTCCTGGTAAGTCCCTCATTTCTATCTGAAACCTCATCATCCACACGGTCTTTACTGTCCACATTTCTATCAACATTCTGGTCACAGCCGTTTAACCAATCTCTAAAATCTTCCAAACTTTCCCTCATCTTTTTCTCTTTTTCTAAGTCCTCCAAACTCCTCCTACTTTTGCCCTTTACCCAGTTCCAAAGCTGTATCCACGTTTTCAAGTATCTGTATAGCAACACCCCACTCCTAGTACCAATTTTCTGTTTTAGACTGTTTTGTGTTGCTATGACAGAAATACCTGAGACTAAATAATTTATAAAGGAAAGAGGATTATTTGGCTTATGATTCTGGGACAGCTGCATCTGGCACGGGCCTCAGGCTGCTTCTACTCATGGCAGAAAGTGGCAGGGTGCCAGTGGGTATGAGCAGATCACATGGTGAGAGGAAGCAAGAGAGAGAGAGGAGATGCCAGGGTCCTTTAAACAATCAGCCCTCATGGGAACTAATAGAGTGAGAGCTCATTCACTACCTCCCCACACCCAGGGAGAGCATTAATCCATTCATGAGTGATCCGCCCCCATGACGCAATCAGTTTCCAACACTGCCACATTGGGGATCGAATTTCCACATGAGTTTTGGAGGGAACAACACATCCAAACTCCATCAACAGATCTACTTTCTCTGACTGCTGCATCCACTTTTTCTTAGAGGGAAAAGAGATAGCTATAGGATTAATCTTATCGTTCCTAATTAATATAAAAGAGGGCACTTATCAACAGTATGTCAAAGTTTCCTTGTCAATTTTATACATATATAATTGTAGCTAAGATTTTCTTATATTTTTATCTACCTAATTTAATTCTGTCTTGTTTCTTTCTAACAATTTTTTATGTATGCAATCTGCAAAGTGTGGAATTCCAGTCTCATAGAAATCTAAGGAGACAACACATTGATGAATTGCTACTGTTCCTCCTTAAAATACAAATTTCATTTGAGGGAATAACACCTTTTGCCGTTGAAATGAAGTGATCATATTATTTGTAGATAGATCAGAGAACCTCTTGGCTAAATTCTAAAAAATTCCTAAAAATTCACTAAATCATGCACTCATATCTATATATGAATACTTGTGATTATAGGTTTATAAAAATCGGTGAACTCACATATATCCCTGTATGTGCTCATGTTAATGAATTATTATTTGAGAAGGCATTACTTTCCATTTCTCTCATTTGGACTCCCAAATAATTCCATGTGAGCACTCAAAATTATTTACAAGATGGGCAGAGTTAAGCACAAGGTCAAACTGGATAGTCGTTATCAAAACACTTGACCTGCAAAGCATATTGAGATAGTCAGTCAACTATCAAGAAACAATCAAAAAGGCATTTAGCTAAAATGTAAAATTGACTTCAACACTTGGACAATGAATTTCTTGAAGGGGAGAAATCATGCATGACACAAAAGGAGGAATACAATCGAATGATGCTCAGAGGAATCCACACAATATATATTAAATTACCTGTTATCTAATAAACTTTCAAGGTGGGAATCGTGACAATAAAGGCCACTGTGCATTTTCACACTTCTTTGTATTTTCTCTTGCTGTTTTTTTCTAAGAGGGTCTTCTACCTGTCTGGCAAATTCTTACTTATTCTTCAAAATAGTATGAATATCATTTTATCTATAAAGGCTACCTCTAACAGAATAAGGTTTATCTCCTGTAGCTCTTCAGCTCTTTAATTCATACCATCTTCTGAATTTTTACATCTTAATATTAAATTGCTACATGGATGACAGATACGTAGACAGATGTGGATGTGCATATGTGTTGATGATAATCTATAGATCTACATTTACATATAAATTTATATCTCAACCCAACTAGACAATGCTACCTGCAGAGCAGAAATTTTGCCTTATTCATTTATCTATTCCCAGTTCCAGACACAAAATATTTCACATAACAAGTTTAATAATCATCTGTTGAATTAAATTAAATTAAAAGTAATTTGATTTTGCTAAGATTAAGATTTCATCATACAGTTAGGAAATCATTCAAGGACATTATGTAATCAATACTAAGTATATGCTAATATTAGTAAATATGACAAGTTATGAAAGTATTTTGAAATGACAGGGTGTCATGATCAGACAACCCAGATATTTTATCAGCTTGACGTGTTTTTCTCTGTAGAGAACAAAGGACTTTGGTCTGATTTCTTACTATTTCCACATTAATCATGAAAATACATTTGCAAATCTTGATCTATTTTGAAGCATTTAAATAATCATTATCTTTTTAGATTAAATCAGTTTGTTATTCCAACAAAATTGTGTGACTGTTTGGGCAAACATTATTTTCTCAATTTATAAATCTAAAATCAAATAACTTTTCTAAAGTGGCAGAAAAAGTTAATGGCAAAATCCGATCTCTTTTCTTCCTAATCTATCTTCTCTGCACTCTATCATCCTGCCTTTCTCTGATTTGTAATTTGCCAAAAATAAATAAATAAAATAAAATAAAACACTTGATCTTAACACACTTTCTCAAGTAGTTTTCCCTTCTTTTGAAACACTTCGAAAGGACCAGTACATGGACAAGGGGCAGAGTTCAGCCCACAATGACATTCAATACATTAGGCAGTTACAGATTCCTTTATACCATAAACTCCTTTCAATAAACCTGTTTCTTAATAACAAGGAGCAATCTTACTTTTGTTTCCTTAGTGATAAGTGGGGTTCTTGGTGCACACCAATAACTTATTATACGTCTTTTTAATAAATTAATTAAAACACCACATATTTTCAATACCCAGGCCTTAATCTGATCAAAATCCTTGTTTTTAAATCTTCCCAAATGATTTTAAAGTGAAGTCAGAGTTAGATACTGTTCATTTGGTAAAACGTCGGAATGCAGTAGTAGTTGTTCTCAACTGTGGCTACACATTAGAATTACCTTGGGAACTTTAAAATAAAAATTCTCATGGACAGATTTTAACTGGGACCAATTAGATCAGAATCCTTGGGGTGGAACCCAGGCATCTGCAGTTTTATTTTTTTTTCCTGGCGATTCCAATGTGTCTCTAAGTTTGAAAACCAGTGCAATAAAGGAAAATAATTACTCCGATTGCCTTAATTGATTTACCACTACGTGAGGATTTCATAATCAATTATGCCATTTGCTGCATAACAAGCTTATGCATTTTAGCAAACTGACTGTAAGTAATGGCAGGAACAGATCACTTCATACTTGTTCTTTGCTTAAGAAAACTCAAATTATCTTTTTGCCCATTGGGCTGTACTCAGTAAGTTATCTGTTGTCTGGATGTAGGCTTCTTTCAAGAGCTAGCTCTTTCTATCTTCCCAGCTCTATAGCACTCTGTCGAGACACTACTAATGCAGAAGCTCAGACTAATTAATTAGCCCAGCTGGACCCAAGACACTGCAAGCTACCACTCCATTTACCTTTTGCATGGCTTATCCAGGCTGAGCAGTCATTCTAAGCATAATGTGTCATGAGAAATGTTGCAGCTAATGTTGTCCACATCTAGCACTCACTATGCTAAATTAGGCTGCCATTCCACACTATCATTCTTGTGCATCATGAGGAGACCCATTTATTAGAACTGATCCTTATGTGGCACATACCAATTATTTTTACAAAGGACAAACTGGAAACAGTTCCTATAATTGTATACCAGTCAACCAGCCAAATCTATAAACAAAATCACTCACTCCTTTATTATCCCTTTTAACCTCGCCTATAATTCTTTGCTTGTTGACTGGAGGTCTCTTCTTGTGTTTGATTTTCTCTTTTAATTCATCAGTAGCAGTACACTTTTAGTCCAGATATTCTAAAACCTTAGAAATTGCTTAGGATGTTTCCATTCCTCATGCTTGCTTGCCTATATGGAAAGTTAATATAGGAAAGCCATTACTGGGGCAATGAACATCAGGCCCAAATTATGTTGCTAATTAGCAGATTCAGATGCTGGTAAGAAAGTCAGTTTTTCTTTACTATTGCAGTGGCTGGGAGGGAATTAGAGCAGTTATTCCCAATAGAACCACATATTTTTTTTTATTGCTTTCACTATCAGTCTGTCTCCGTTAGTACTCTATGTTCTTATTTTGCATATAACAGATTAATTATATCTGATACATATAGACTCTGCAAGTTAAAGTTCTGACTTTTAAATAAACTGTGGTGGCATATGTTCCTTTATTTCCAATTTCCCTTCTGAAACCTTCACCCCCTGTGGTCACTGTGCATGCGCTGTACTTTAAAATATCTACCTTGTTTTTTGAACTGGATTAATTCCTACTGCCTCATACTCTCCTTCCTTCCCCACCCCAGCTCTATTTGTTACACTTTCTGAGACTTTCAAAAGAGGGTTATTGCCTCACCATAAGTAGAGCCAAAACAGACATGGTTTTCCTACTCAAAGTGGGAAGTCTCCCAAGTGCTTGTAACTGCAGGCTCAGAAGCTAATCACTGACTGGATATCTCTACAGAGTTTTGTTTGTTTGTTTGTTTGTTTGTTTGTTTTTTAATAACAACACAAAAAAACCTGCAAAAAACAAAAAGAACAAACAAATAAACAAAAAACACAAAACCATTCATTTAAGCCCTCTACCGATGCTCTTTACTCTGCATGTCCCATTTGAAAAACCTAATCAAGGGACCATGCTGAGAAGAGTTCTAAGGACCATGCAAACAGAGGAGGCAGAGCCCTGTTTTGCCCGCTTCTTAGAATTTGAGGCTTTCCTTGGCCCTAAATGTGGCTATCGAGGGGATGGAGCAAACTCTGACTAAGATTCGTGACTTCTTTATGCCATATTGGGGTAAAGAAAAGATGAAATGCTGCACAATGGATGAATCCTAAGGGTCAATTCTGAGAAGGATAGTACTTGTTTGACAACCACCTCCTCCTCTGAAGTTAAATTCATTGTCATATTCCTTGTCAAGTCAATATTTTTAGGTACCTTAAAATTCACATAAAATATTTATATCTAAAGCTTCTTTTGCAGTATGTGAATAGCCATTGTTCTGACAATTAAAATGTTTCAATATTTTATATTAAAATTTATTTTTATTATAAGTGGCCATTATAATTGGTCAAGTCAAAGTAGTCTTAGTGATGAGTATATCTTCTTAGGATTATTGTCTGAAATTTATTAAAAATATCGTGTAATCCTTCAAGAACCAGATTAACTAAAGCAGGCCTATTCACCATGCCCTCTGTAGGGAATTGAATGGTGGCCCCAAAACAATGTGCTGATGTCCTAACCCTTGAAACCCATGAATGTGACCTTAAGAAAAAGGGTCTTCACAGCTGTAATTAAGTTAGGGATATCAAGATGAGTTTACCCCGTATCATACAGGTGGGCACTAAATCTAATGGCATGTCCTTGTAAGAGACACACAGAGGAGAGACACATGTGAAGAAGAAGACATGTGAAATGATGGCAGAGACTGTTGTTACAAGACCACAAGCCAGGGAACACCTGCAGCCACCAGAAGCTGGAAGAGGCAAGTAAGAATTGTCTTAAAGCCTCCAGGAGGAATGTGGTCCTGTTGACATCTCAGTTTAGGACTCCTGGACTCCAGGAAAAAAAGAAAGAATACATTTTTGTTGTTTTAAGCCGCCAAACTTGTGGCAATTATTTTTTCACATTTTTAAAATTAAAAAATATATATATTATTAGCATATTCATTCTTAAAAATGATGATATTTCTTTATGCACTTTGCCTGACCTATCACTGCTCCATTCTTTCCTCCCTCCCCCTATCTCTGGTATCCTTAGGCAGCCCTAGAAAACTAATATACTTCCCTGTTTCTTCATAATTCTGTATAGCCAATTCTGTAACTATATATTACATGTTTTATAATAATATGATTTTTATAGTAAAGAACCATAAGTAAATATTAAGAAAGCCAGATAGGAAAGGAAGGGGACTTTATGCATTAAGAATAGCCACCTTAGGGGCTGGCTCCGTGGCTCACTCAGGAGAGTGCGGTGCTGGTAGCGCTGAGGCTGCGGGTTCGGATCCTATATAGGGATGGCCGGTGCGTTCACTGGCTGAGCGTGGTGCAGACCACACCATGCCGAGGGTTGCAATCCCCTTACCGGTCGAAAAAAAGAGAGAGAGAGAGAGACTAGCCACCTTAGTCTTAGAGAACAGGATCAGATTTAGACTGAGACATGCTTTTTATCGGAAAGTGGAATTGACCAGGTAGAGCATAGAGTTAAGGGTATTCTAAGCTGAAAGACCAGCAGGAGCAAAGATATACAGGCAAAGAAAAGAATAGATTTAGGGCTGTGTAGGCAATTTGACAGTACCAGCAAGTAAAACGGGAGAAGTCTCAAAAGTAGTAGGGCAGGGGGCCAGCAAGCTAACTGTGTAACAGAATATGGGGCTTTGATGCCATGTGGAGATGGTTGCACCTTAAGATGGGGGTGCCTGCTTCACGAAGAAGGTGTGTGGGAACCCGTGGAAATGAAGCTGTGTGCATTGTTTGTCCTCCTGGAATATCATGTTTATTTAAGCATTTTGAGGAAATAAAACAGTGTATTTATTAAGTGAGTTGGAAGACATTTTTCAATTCAGAAAGATGTATTATAATGTAGAAGATGCGACTAACAATTTTTTAAAAGCTATAAGATGAGACCTTACAAATGGCATGACTGTGAGGAATGCAACTAAGCAGAACCTGTTTGTGTTCAGTCCCAGATCCACACAGAAAAAAATTCCCTCTCCTCTGCTGTTAGCAGAAATTCTTTTGTTTTGGGGGCAGCTGGCCAGTGCAGAGATTGAAACCTGGACCTTGGTGATAAAAGCATCACGCTCTAACCAACGGAGCTAACTGGCCAGCTCAGTAGAAACTCTTTTGGAGAAAGCATTCAGAGGCATGAGTTGATTAGAAGACAATTGACAATGTTGATAACAACAGCATTAACAATAATAGGTGCTATTTATTGATCTCTTGCTATGTGGCAGATCCTATTCTTAATGCTAAGGTAATATTTCTAACTTAGTTTTACCAAGAGCTTGTGAGATTGGTAGTATTATGTCTGATATTAAAGGTGAGGAAGTCGATGATTAGAGAGATTAAGGGTACATATGAAGAGACCAAGATATTATCCCAAATATTATCGACTTCAAGGTCCTTCTCTTAATCAATGTGTTATATTGCAAAGACACTTGAGAACCTAATTTTATAACCTAATGCTCTAATTACATATTGATTTAGAAAATGATGCACGAGATGTCAGCAGATATGCCAGAAAATTAAAATTTATTGCCAGTAATATCTTGTTTTAACTAATACTTTATTTGGCTCTCATGAAAGGGCACAGTCATTCCCCAAGCTAAAAATATTTATTTTATTAATAGAGGGATTAAATGAACTTGGTACTTTGAAAGAAAAAAAAAAAAAGCGTACATTTGCCGAACTAGACTAGCCTTGCAATGAAGGATATAGACATTTTCATTGTTTTACTTTGAGAATGAATTAAATAGATGTTTTTGTTATTGTTTTTCTTTATTCAAACTTACAGAGGATTTCCTGAAGCTCAGTTCAGGGAGAAAGTTTCCCTCTTTGTGGTAAGTTTGTCCCAGAGAGACCCCAAGACATGGAAAGATCTGGAGAATCTTCAATGGAGAGTATGTGAGATGAGGTGAGCTTTTGTGTTTTAGGGTTTCTGGGATCCAGGCTATAAAAGTCTGAGCTCCTGAATCAGGTATAGATCACACGGAGTGGCTACCACTGTTTACTGTTTTTCTTCCCTTTTGTTATCCACATGTCTTTAATAAAGTCCTGTTAACTGTTAACGCTTGCTATCCATGTGTGTCATGGGATTTAGGGAAAGTCCTGTTCTCACGCTTGGAGGGAAATTATTTAGTGAAAGCAATTTCAAAAAGCATTTCTTTTCTCATTTATCATTAAAATGTCAACTTTACCCTGAAGGGACATATTGTGTTTATTTATTTATTTTTTGAAGTACTGCTATGTAACAAATTACTGAGAGTTATTATCATCAGAGAAAAGGTCAGCACATTTGGAAATATATAATTCATCATATATTCAATAACTCTTTTAAAAACTTTGCCACAAGATCATCACCTGCCCTGTGTGATACAAACACTGTTCATCATTACGGCCCATCTATTATTTCAAAATGTTGTGATGAGTATAGCATGTTCTAAGGTCTTATTTTATAAAAACAACTATGTTATGAATTCATACACTACTTTATGAACATCTGAGTCTTGAATCACTTTCTCATCTCATTTTTTATTTTCCTCTTTTTATGAAAAACGTTTTTTTGGAATTTCTTAACAACCTTCTCAAGGTCACCAATAACTTTGAAAAGGTTAAACTCCATAGTCCTTTATAGCACCCCTTTTACTTGACCTATCCACAGCAGTAGACAAAATTGATGAACTTCTCCTCCTTGAAATATTCTTCATTTTGTTATGTTCTTGTGCCTCTTTTTCTCTTCTGTTTACACTCTCTCTTGGTAAGCCATCTAGTAGCATGGATTTAAATGCCATTTATGCTCATGATTGCTCAATGTACAACTCCAGCCCAGATCTCTTTCCTGAAATAAAGACACACACACCCCTGACTTATGATAGTTTGACTTACAATTTTTTAACTTTACAATGGGTTTATTGAGACTAACCCCATCCTAAGTCCAGGAGCACCTGGACTTACAAATTGTTCATTTTGCAGGTTTTTTTACTTCACCATGGGTTTATAGGGGTATTCAATACATTCTGGACTTAGGATATTTTTGACTTATGATGGATTTATAGGGATCTAATGTCACCCCATTGCAAGTTGAAGAGCATCTGTAAATACATATATACACAATTGCCTACTTACTATCTTCACTTCAATATGTAATAGAAATCCTCAGTTGAATGTTTAAACTGGAATTCTGTTTTTCCCCTATATCCCAAACCAGTACCTTCTTAGGTCTTACACATTTAATTTTTCAGCAATAAGATTCCTTCAGTTATTGGGCCGGCCCGGTGGTGCACTGCTGCAGTGCGCCACTTGGGAGCGTGGTGGCGCTCCCGCCGAGGGTTCAGATCCCACATACAGACCGGTTCCCGCTCACTGGCTGAGCGAGGTGCGGGGGCAGAGTTGCAGTGGTTTAACAAAATAAGTTATTTTCTCATTCATACCAGAGATCAATTTGAGTCAGTAGAGATGCATCCTTCCTACTTTGCTTTCATCTGTATCCACCTATGGAATAAAGTAGAAGGGTGGGGCAGATAGTATTTTCCAAAAATGACCTCAACAGTTTCTCCCATCCCACATGCTATTTCTGCAATGAAACACTGACACTTCTCCAATCATGAGGGGCATCCATGTCCCTTCCCTTGAATCTGGGTATGCTTATAAGTATGAAAGAAGTAGCACAATGTGACCTTCGATGTTAGATCTGTTTCTCTTAGGATGCTCCAACATCTGTGCCTTGAGGAAGCTCAGGCCACAGGAGGAGAAAATGTGTTGGTCTTCTGTTACAGAGTTTCTGAGTTCCAAAATTGTAGCCAGTATTAGCCAGACAAGGAAGTGAAGGCGCCTCCAGAAGGTAAGGTCTTAGCCATAAAGTCTTCTCCAGACTTTCAGCCTTCCCAGTTAAAGACACAGACATTTAGAAGCAGAGACAAGCCTTCCCTCATATCCTCTGTGTATATTTCTATCCATGAGTACAATAAAATTGTTTTGTACCATTACATTTCGAGCTAGTTTGTTGTGCAGAATTAAATAACTAAAAATGAGTGAGAATCTAGAGAAGGCATGTCTGCTCTTAACCTTTTGGCTAAAACCACATTCCTTTGATCGGTACTCAGTCATTTGGCCCAATCTGACTGCAATGGCTCCCATCACTTTGGGAGTCTGGAAATGTTTTCTCATGGTGAGTCTAAGAATATGAAGATGTTATGCACTATCAGCCTCTGTCGTAGTCCTTCACTATTCAGTCCTTCATTATTTTTCTGTATTTTCTGACTCCCAAATGCAAAGATAAGCCACATGGAGGTGGGGATTCTTTTTTATTTGTTCACTTGTACCTGGCACATGGTGGATGCATATCGAATAGTTGTTAAATGAAGTGAGTTTTTGATGCAAAAGCTTGCTTTTGAATAATAGGGTGAATGGATTTCTTGTTGATGTATTTTCTGTAAATTTACCCTGGAGCTCTTTCATATCTCAATGGAAACAACCACATTAACCTTACTTACATTTAGATAGCTTTTTTATTTAAAGTAATATTTATTCTTAAAAATAGTTTATCTCTGGTGCGTCTTCCTTTAGTGGATAAACAGAAACATAAACCTCCATGTGTTTTATTTCTTAATAATAATCCAGCAAATAATATAATCTTAGATATGTTGTATAAAAAGTGCAATCAACCTCTCACAACACACATTTTTTTTTTGAAATTTGATTATTCAGAAACTCAGTAATATTTCCCATGGTTCTTCCAATAGTATTTACTGGTTAGGAAATGTTTTTTGTCAAATCATGTGGTTTTTAAATGTCTTCATTATGTAATTAGCTAATATCTCAAGGCACAATAAATGACTTTGGAAAATTGTATTATTAATAAAGGTAATACCTGTATCAATACAGTTTGTTCAAATGTTTCAATAGTCTCCTTAAAAATGTATATTTTTATTAATCATATTTGTCATGTAAGATTATATTACAATTATTTAATTTGTGTATGGTAACAACAACAAAAAATTTTGAGAGCTTTTATTTTCATCTGTTTTGCTAGTAGCTATATTAACAATTCTATCTCTAATCCACAGTTTCTTTGCAAGAATACTTTTAAATCACCCATTTATATAGTGAAGGATATCTTAGCTAAAGCAAGATTGTTTAATGTGTTAGTCCTTTTAAACAGGTACAATTAAAGTTCAAACTGTTGCAAAATATTTGTTCCTTGTGGTCATGAGACTGAACCAGCCATCCATTCTCTTTCTGGCTATTAGCTGGGGACCACTCTCAGCCCCTACAAGATCAGCACAGTTCCTTGCCTTTGGCCCTTGCATATAACCTCTCGTATTTTAAATCATTTTTTGCAGAAAAGGCTTAAACCCTTTTAAAGGGTACACCCCATAAGGCCAGACCTTTCTGGATAATCTTTAACTTAATTCATCATCAACTGATTCACAGCCTAAACACAAGAGTGGTATCCCATCCTATGCAGAGGCTTCACCCACATTCGAAGGAGGGAATTATCCAGGGCATATAAATCATGAGGCAGCAATCTTTGGGCATTCTTAGAGTTTTGCTTTCCATAATGCTGAAAGATAACTAAAAATGGATGGCACAGTTGCCTCCTCAGAAATATGGAACCACATTCTTCTCTTAAGAAACCTTAGGAACTATGTGATCTGTGACTGAGTAAAGATGCTGGTACTAATCTTTACGTTAATTACAGATAAATATTAATTTTTCTTATTATTTAAATAAAAACTTGTAGAAACTCTAATATTTTGTTCTTATACACAATGAGCCATCATGTTGATATTCTAAAATATATACACTTAATTTTCAAGTCCATTTATAGAAGATATGTTTACATCAAAAACTCAGCATTGGGGCCAAGCCCATGGTGCACTCTGGAGAGTGCGGCGCTGGGAGCGCAGCAGCGCTCCCACCGCGGGTTCGGATCCTATATAGGGATGGCTGGTGTGCTCACAGCGCTCACTGGCTGAGTGCCGTGTGGCCGGTCTCAAAAAGGACAAAACAAAAAAACAAAAAAAATAAATTCAGGCAGTTTGGCTCAGGAATCTGCTTACACATGTATGTATATGCATAAGTAGTTATGCAAATGATTGCTAAAGAGCCAGCTAATGAATGCAAATGGAGCATATGATTGACAATGTAAAGGGTAATTATAACTCAACTCTCATTCTGCAAAAATGCACAGGGCAATTCAGCCTCTGCTAGGAAGTGCAAGAACAAATAGCTCATGCACACTTGTGAAATCTAGGTTTAGAATATCTTCCAGGATGGGCCGGCCCGTGGCTCACTCGGGAGAGTGTGGTGCTGATAACACCAAGGCCCCGGGTTCGGATCCCATATAGGGATGGCCGGTTGGCTCACTGGCTGAGCGTGGTGCTGACAACACCAAGTCAAGGGTTAAGATCCCCTTACCGGTCATCTTTAAAAA
>NW_007727406.1:222512-246722 GCF_000696425.1 Galeopterus variegatus
GCCTCCAGCTATATATATATATATATATATATATATATATATATATATATTTGTTCATTTGTTCAAACACTTTTCCTTCAAAAAAATTTTTGCAATATCTTTATTTGCTTTCTATGTTCTATAAATATGCACAGACATTGACTACTTTTTAAACAAGAAACATATATTTTATCTTTGTTTTATTATTGTAATCAGTCTATTTTCTGTTCACTATTTCCTTCGGGCTGCACATGGCTACATACATAAGACTTTTCTTTAAAGATTTTCTTTAAGTGATTAAACTTGTTAATGATTTTGGCCTTTTTTTTCCCGCCAATTCTCTATTATTACATTGCTATTGCATAGTTTAAACTTTTCTTACAAAACACACAAAAGACACCTTTGTGTATGGTCAAACTTTTTATGTTAAACCATGACACTTTTTGTTATAAAGTCCATAGTAATATCTCACATAAAATAAATAAGTATATAAATATATTAAGAGATGTGCCATTAAAAACAAGGACATTCAACTGGTATCAACAAAGTGCTGAAAGGGAAGTGTGTGATAAGACTAAACATAGACTAAGTGAACTTAGAAATTATTAAATGACAGAAACATCTACACAATAAGTTTTGTTTTCTTGAGGATTCAACTTTGAAAAAGTAATTTCAAATTCTAACCTACCTGCGGACAAATTTTAAGTCTTGAAAAGAACTGTGGTAGTTTAGTGCTCATATATTCATTTGGATGCTTAGTGAGTCTAAAGAAAAATGAAGTTCGGTTATTGTACCAAAAAGGAAAGAAAAGTCAGAGTAACAGCGCAAATCACCATTCTGACTGATTAATAATTCTTGTGGTCACTCTGTGCCCTTGAAATCTGTGAAACTTCTGGTTGTCATTTAATTAACTATTCTACCCTCCCCTCCTACACACTGATAAATATATTTCCATGCTTCTAAAAGGCCATTTGTTTTCTGATAGTAAACACCTGCTAATAATTCCTACATGTGTAGGAAGCTGGAAAAACTGAAGAACAAGCTTATCTACTCAGAGGTATAATTACAAGAAGATAAAGCAAATTCAAAAATGTTTATTTCATATGGTGCTGCACCATATGACGCATTAGATAGAATCACAATTCACCTAGCTTTTCATTATTTATTTCTTCCTGATAGCACAGTAGAAACCAGGGCATTTATTACCACTGAGAACTTAATTTACAGAAGTTGAACTACAGTGTGTCTGTAGAATGCCAAATACCAATTTGCCAATATGTTGGATTACACAATAAAGCACTTAATAGAAAAGAGCCCAGTTTATCTGGGGAAAATATGAGGCCATGGAAAAACATAATGAACTATTCTCTATCCCTCATTGTAGATAAAGGCCCTAAGTGCCCGGGGCAAATTCACTAAGATTTTCTTTAAATGCAAACATCAGAGGTGTTTGGAGACACTTCTAATTCAGAGGTTGCCTCTACTGAAATATGTCTTGTCAGATTATTTGAGTTTCAGGTCTCTGTAACACAGTGTTGGGCAGTAGAGTAGTTAATCTTATTGCTTCTGGAGTCATGATGCTTGCATTCAAATATTGCTGCACCATTTCATGATTCTCTGAACATCATCTCACTGTGCTGATTTCCTTGACTATTAAGTTGAGGTAATAATAGAACCCATTTTATATAATTATTTGGAAGACTAACAAATAATACATGCATAATGCTATGATCAGTGTCTGGTACAGAGTATATGTTCAATAAATGTTACATATTTTTATTTTCAGCAAAAAACAGAGTCAAATTTGTTTAGAATTGTTTGCATCTTTGAGCTCAACCAGATTAGGATAGTATAAATCTCAAATTTCCATAATCCTAAAACCAATACAACAAAAACCCATTACTTCTATACTGATATTATCCCATGGTACTCTCTCTCTCCACCTGCACATTTTTAAGACTGTTAACTCTACTTTATTAAAACCCAGTCACATTCTTTCCATAAAAGCTGCTTTTTACCATGTCTAGTAGATTGAAATTGGTTTCCTCTATTTCAGCACAAGAATTGAAGAGGTGGCAAGATCAAGGCCTTTTGAATCAGACTGGGATTAGAATCAAAACTTGTCTCTGAAAGTTACCAACTCTGTGACTCTGAGTTGCTTAACTACTTTGCACCTCAGTTTCCACATCTATAAAATACATTTCTGTTTGGATTAAATAAAAAAACATACCTGGGAGAGTGACTGATATATATTAGGTGTTCAGTAAGTAGTTTTCTTTCTAGCCTAACTTTTCTCCCTAAAGTCAAAGTGCTCAGTCTTCATTAAAATTTTCACTGACCATGACATCTGTATTAGTCAGGGTTCTTCAGAGAGACAGAACCAATAAGATATGAATATAAATATATGAGAGGGGATTTATTAGGGGAATTGGCTCATGCAATTGTGAAGGCCCACAATAGGCCATCTGCAAACTAGATGCCAATCATGTGGCTCAGGCGGCTCAGTCCAAGACCAAAAGCCTCAGAACCAGCAAAGCAGATGGTGCCCTTGGTGTAAATCCTGGATCCCAAAAGCTGAAGAGTCAAGTTCTGATGTCCACGAACAGGAGAACAGAGTACATCCCAGCCCCAGCAGAGAGAGAAAGCAATTCACATTTTCCTCTGTTTTTTGTTCTCTTTGGGCCCCCAGAGGATTATATGGTGCCTCCCCGTATGAAGAATGGATCTTTTCCACCCAGTCCACTCAGGCCCACATACTAATCTCTTACTGAAACACCCTCATGGACACACCCAAAAATATTGCTTCACCAGGTTTCTAGGTATTCCTTAATCTAATCAAGTTGACACCTAGAATTAGCCATCACAACATCACTGTAACATTTGAACAAACTTTTACTTTCTCTCAGAGGATCTCAATATCCTTCTTTCAATAACATGGGACTGTTGGTTTCTGCAAAACTGTGAACATTTCTTCCATGGCTTCCTTCTACCACTTTAACTTTGAAATTAAGTTTTTCTTTCAGATTCCATCTTAAACCCACAAATACTTCTCTAATGCCTTTCATGTAGATTTTAACCTCTGACATGACATCAAAATCCATTACTTTACATATGATTCTCTAATCTAGACCATTAATCTAGAATCTCTATAAAGATTCTCACACCCTACCACATATCTCTGCATCATAGGTTAGACCATGTTAATTCCCTGACTACCTTATGTAATAATATCAGATTATTTTCATTTTGTTTAATGTGTTTTTTATTAGTTTGTTTTCTAATGTTTCTCTTGTGATTTGTCTTCCTCTTTATTCTATATGGTACTTTAGGATTAATATTCTAATTTAAGTTGATGCAAAATTTTGAAGGATCAAATACATATTCTGATGTTTAAAAAAAGTCACATAGATTTGTTCTTTCAACATTATCAACTACCCTTTCACTTTTTCTGTGCTTCTCTTACTTCTCCACTAGAATATAAATTCCTTGATGATAAAGTCTTAATTATTTTTTGAATAAACAGAGTGCAATGGAGAGAACATGGGCTTTAGAATCAAATAATCCTAAATTCAAATTCAAACCATATTACTTTGAAGTTTTAAAACTTAAAGTTACTTTTTTCTTTCTGAACATCAGTTTCTTTTTTTTTTCTGAACATCAGTTTCTTTTTTTTATTTTACTTCTCAAAATACATTGCAGTTGATCTTCATGCCCCTTTGAACATCAGTTTCTTATAACATAGAGCTACTACAGACGACCGCAAAGCACAAGGGCACAAATAAAGTGATCAATACTAGATGTTCACCTGTTCTTTACCCTCTTTCCTTTCCATTATTAAAGCTCTTGCATTGTCAGGTAATATGGCTTGAATGTAGTAAGCACTCAATGGACTTTCAGAGCAGAAACAAATAAAAATAATATAATTGTTACAAGTTTTTTAAGTATTAATTGTAATATAACTTTAATATTTATTTAATGCCTATTTAATATTTTATGTATACAGGATTCATTCAGAGAACTCAAACATTTCATGATAATTTCATAAGATTGTATATTTCTTTAGAAAAATGACAAAAATTTCTGTTGATATTTTAATTTTTTATATGCAAGCACAGGTATTCCTAAAATGATAGTAAAATGCAAGATAGATTATCTCTGGAATACTTTAAAGTGGATATATTTCTTTCTTTTTTTTTTTCCTTTTTGTCTTTTTTCGTGACTGGTAACGGGATCGCAACCCTCAGGTGTCGCGCCCGCACCGCGACCGGCAACGGGATCGCAACCCTTGGTGTTGCGCCCACACCGCACTCAACCAGTGAGCTGACCGGTCTCTATATGGGATCTGAACCCTCGGCAGGAGCGCCGCCACGCTCCCAAGCACCGCACTCTACCGAGTGCGCCACCAGGCCGGCCCAAGTGGATATATTTCTACTAAGGTTGTTCAAATGCTATTTTTTCAAAATTTTTTGTTATATTCTAAAAATTGCTGTATTACAACTGAAATATTAATACTTCTACAACATGTCCCTGGCTAGCCCATTTTTGTACCAGCTGATTCAACAAAGCCTGCTTATAGCCAATTTTCAGAGAATTAACTTTGTCTCTCATTCAAATGATGATAATTTTACTCAGACATATAATGATTTTCTGTAAATATATCTATCATCTGAATTGATATTATAGAAGGTAAAATGTCTTAATAGTCCAATCACTCTCCGAGGAGATATGGAAATTAATCTCTTTCTGTCCCTCTCTCTCTCCATACATTCATGCACACACACACACACACACACACACACACACACACACACAGATACACACATGATTATCAAAAATCCCCATGCCTAGATGGTACATGAATAACTTACATTAAGTTTTAGAGAAACAGATCATTTTCAGGCCTAATATACCTTCCAAAGTATGGTCTGTAACAGGAATTTCTGTTGAGAACAAGAAGTCATTTTTGAGGTGCAGAAAGCTGTTACCCCAAAATATGGTGCTTTGAAGCAGCTTCAAGGTCTCTCTATCCCTCTACCCTCCATCTCACTGTCTTGTGTCACTCTCTTATACACAGGATTAATTAAGCTGGTTCCCTTATCTGCCTAAATTCTGGACCTGCCAAAGAAGACTATGATTACTTCTGGTCTTTTCCCTGAGTTTTCATAAACTTAACTCATATCACAGGAAGGAAGACTGGAGTCTGTCGATACACCTGGACTAGCTTTTGTTACAGACCATTGTCTTCTATTTCAGTCCCATTCAGTATTTTGAAGAGAATCTTCTACCGGTCATTGTGTATGGAGCCAAAGAGATTTTGTCCCAGGCCCATTGCATCCCTCTAAGAATAATTTACTCCTACACCCTCATCTCCCCTTTTCCTATGGAGATGGGTATATAAGCTTTGTACTCCAGTAGAAAATTGGAACATTATTACCTTGTTATTCCCCATGCTTTACCCTCTCCCAGCACATTAAATAATAAAATTTTTAGGGCTTTTCTTCATGTTGATCTAAATTTGTCAGTGATTATTAATGAATCTTCAGAGGTTAAGAGAAAGTTTTCTCTTGATCCTTACATAGTGTAATATGGAGAGAGGCAAATTTGAAACCTTCATACCAACTCCAGGGAAACGAAACAAAAGTTCTACCTCCAAAGTATTAGAAATCAAGGATGATTCACTGAATTACATGTTTTTTATGAAATTAAGTGTAGTATAGGATGGTTTAATGTAAAGTTAGGCTGATAAACTAGGAATGCTTGAATCCTGCTTTATTTTATCAAATGGGATTTCTATAACCAGCATATACTGACACCCTTTAAGTAGAAGAATCAATTGTTTGAATGAATAAAGGTGTTCAAAATAATAAAAGAAAGTCTAATATCCAGATACAAGAAGGATGAGAAACAAGGCAACAATGGTAATCTCAGCAGCTGGAATTCATTAAAATATCTCTAGACCTCAGGAATTGCCATCATGATGATTTATCTTCTTGCAATCTCGAGTGACTTCTTTTAAAATTCAAATTTCCATGAGAAGATAAAGTGAGCATCACCTTGGCTGGATCATGTCTGCTACCTCAGATTGGGTTGTCTTTTGCTTTTACACTCTTCTCTTGCCTTAAATGCACAAGGTGTGTGCTTTCTAGTAATCTTCTAGGGAAAGTGTTTAAAAGAAAGGGGACAACTTAATTTAGGCAATAATCTTAGTTACATTTCTTAAAGCAGCAGACTAGAAAGCAGTGCTCTGAGATTATGGAAATCTGATTAAAATAAAGGGTATTTTAATTTCCCATTTCCCATCACCACATAGTTTATGGTTAGTTAGGGAAACCCAGCAGGAACAGGAGAGGTTTAAGAATGACTTGAGTTTTCCCCAGGCTAAAGGATATTGTAACAGAAAAATGGAACTACAGAAAACTATGAAAAAAATCTCCGGGGGTGGAGGGTATATAGATACAAATACAAAAGAACATTGACTGTGCAGAGCAGCAATAACTATGCCATATGAGAATTATGACATCTATAGGTATAAACAATATAGCAATAATAGCTCAAAGAATAATAGTAGTTAAATAGAGTTAAAAATATTGTAAGGTTTTTGTGTTTTCTATATTATAGCAAAAATACTAATTTAAGGAAGATTATAGTAAGTCAAGAATTTGTACTATAAATCTTTAATCACTGAAGACATAAGAAAAGTTAATAGAGGAGGTAAAAGAAAAGCCCAAGACTAGAAGGCTTTGTTACTGGATTCTATTAAATGCTTAAGAAAAATTAAAACCAATTTTACCCAAACTTTTCCAAAATGCTGAGGAGGAGGGAACACTTTCAAACTCATTTTACAAGTCTGGTATTTCCCTGATGTCAAAGCCAAACAAGGACATTACAAGAAAAAAAAAAAAAAATGCCAGGCTAATACACTTGATGGACATAAATTCTCAACAAAATTATAGGAAATCAAATTCAATAGCATATTAAAAGGATCTCATCATGATCAAGTGAGATTTAGCCCTGGAATGAAAAGATGAAAATAAGTAAATGTTGCAGTACTAGAAAGTGGGGACAGCCCTATAACAAAGGTAAAAAGAGAAAAACATTAAAAATTTATTTGATCATAGTTTTATGTGACATGAAAACCTTCAGACTGAAGACCAAAAAATACAGGGAAAACTATCCATTTTTACGCTTAGTTTTCATGAAGCAGAGATATCCTTGTAGAAATGTAATTGGACCAAAAGAGTATGATCTAATACTAATAGACTGAGTAAGGAAATTCAGCAAGGCCGGCCCAGATTCACCTTGGCCTCTCTCCGTAGCAGTCCTTGCTCCTGTGTATGGGGTAGAACCCTGTCTGGAATAAGGGTCTTAATCTCAGCTGTTATACAAAAGGTGAAGGGGGAGGTTAGAGTCATATTTTTAGTCTTATACATAGCTCTAAGAAAAAGGGTTTCTGGTTTCTATGACCCACCTTGTGGAAGAAGGATTCTAGTTTCCATAGCTTGTCTCAGGGAAAATGAAGAACAGAAAGACAAGAGAGCAGAAAAGAATCAGAAAGAGGAACTTTGCTTCTCAGGCTACTTTTGAGGTCTTCACTTCAGGGTATTGTTTTCTGAGCCCCAACAGTGTGATGCATCACATTAACAGAATAAAGGATAAAAATCACATGAATCTAATAGATGCATAAAAAGCATGTGACACCATTCAATATTCTTTCATGATAAAAACTCTAAAAAATTAGATATAGAAATAAAGAAAAGAAAAAAAGGCATTCAAATTGGAAAGAAAGATGAAAAATCGTTTGCAGACAACATAGTCTTATATAAAGAAATCCCTGAAGACTCCACTAAAAATTGTTAAAACTAGTAAAAAAATTTAGTAAAGTTGCAGGATTCAAAATTAACATTACAAATCAGTTGTGTTTTTATACACTAATAACTAATTATCTGAAAAAGAAATTGAAAAATATCCCATTTCTAATAATAATAAAAAGAATAAAATATTTAGTGAGAAGGTAAAAGATCTGTACATTGAAAACTATAAAACCTTAAGTAAAGAAATTGAAGTTGACAGCAGTAAATGAAAATATAGCCCATGTTCAAGAATTAAAAGAAGAAATACTGTCAAAATATCCATACTACTGACAGCAAAAAATTTATAATTTTTGACTATGACCCCAGAAGCACAGGAAACAAAAACAAAGTGGGTTTGTGATTGGATCAAACTAAAACCTTCTGCAAAGCAAAGGAAACAATCGACCAAATGAAGAGACAACCTACAGAATGAGAAAAAGTAATTGCAAACCATACTCGTACATTTGATTAGAAGTTAAAATCCAAAATATATAAGGAAATAAAGCAATTCAATAGTGAAAACAAACAAACCCAAATAACCCAATTAAAAAATAGGTAAATAGGCATTTCTTAAAGACATGCAAAAGGCCAACAGGTATATGAAAAGATGCTAATCATATACCTGTATCACTAATCATCAAAGAAATGCAAATTGAAACCGCAATGAGATACCACCTCACTTTTGTTAGAATGGCTAATATAAAAAAGACAAAAGATAGCAATTTCTGGCAAGGATATGGACAAAAAATAACATTTTTACACTGTTTTGGTAATATAAATTCGTACATCACTTATGGAAAATGGTATGGAGGTTCCTCAAAAAATTGAAAATAAAGCTAAAGGCTGATCCAATAATCCCACTACTGGGTTTATATGCAAATAAAATGAAATCAGTATCTAAATGAGATATGTACCCCCATTTTTATTGCAGTATGATTCACAATAGCCAATATATGGAAACAACATGTGTCCATAGACATATGATATACATATCATACATACACATACATATATATACACACACACACACGCATGTAATGAAATACTATTCAGCCTTAAAAAAGGAAACGCTGCTATTTGTGACCACATGAATGAATCTGTAGGGTATTAAGCTAAGTGAAATAACCCAGACAGAGACAAATACTACATTATTTCTATTACATGTGGAATCTTAAGAAAGATTACACTCAGAAAAGCAGAAAGTAAAAGGGTGGTTGCTAGAGTCTAGGGAGTGGGGGAAATAGGGAAATGTTGAGAAGATATAAAGTTTTAGTTATGCAGAATGATTAAGTTTTGGAGATCTAATATATAGACCTGTAGTGATTATAGTTAATAATACTCTATTGTATACTTGAAATTTACTGAGAATAGATCTTAAGCATTCTCCCTACACACAAAAAAGGTTACTATGTAAGGTGATTGATAAGTTAATTAGCTTGATTGTGGCTAATTATTGGATAATATTTATGAATATTAAGAAATCATATTGTACAAATTAAATATGCACAAAATTTGTAAATTATGCTTCAATAAAGGTGAAAACTTTATAAAGTAATAAGATAAAAACGAAAGAATATAATTGGTAATTTAAAAAACTTGCTGTTATAGCAAAAATGAACGATCAGAAAACAAAGAAAGAAAATCCAGAGAGAAATAAAAGAGTTATCTGAAATTTTGATACGGTTAAGATATGGAGAAAAATATGAATGAATTGTTTCTAGAGTCTTTAGATCCCAAACTTTAAAGAGCTTATGTGTCACTGGAGAAAATTCTGGAGGATAGCAGTAAAAATTGGCTGAATACAGGATTGGGATTCATTCTTGTTTGTAAAGCTGATGGTCAGGTAGGAGAATTTGGAAACCCTGGCAACTCAACAAGAGCAACAAAGAAAGTTCCTGATATCTAGCTGGAATGGTACACTCAGAATAACATTGCTGGATGCTGACACTTTTTTTTTTTTTACTATTTATGAACTTCAACACCAGAAGACAGGAAACAAAAATGCCATTTCTGGCTGGGGAACGTGATATATTGATACCTGGGTTCTCATGTGTTATGAAACTTTGCTTTATGGAAGAATTACAATCACAAAATATTTTGTACAGCTTACTCTCAAAAGAGACCAGTAACAACTCTAGCTTTCTTTGGTATTTCACACACTTATCAGAGAGCAAACTTTAACAGAAATAGCTATAGTAATAGCAAAAGAGATGATTGTTTCTGTGCAACTGAAGAAGAAAAACTGAAAGTAAAACAAACTAACAAATTGAACCAGGAAAATTACGAATGATTTTCAATAATGATATTATTCCTCACAGGAAGCAATCAGACCAAAATGGAATAGCATGGGATCCAAAAGTGGACAAGTCTGATTAAAGTATCATGCAATAGAGAAAGAAAAGAAAATCAGAATTAAAACCTTCTTAGGTAAACCTGAAAACGCAGTTCTCAAAATCAATCCTCATAAACACTGAGTTGTGTTTTTTTAAATAATATTCTTTTTATCTGTCTTCTCCTTCTTGTGTTAAGCAAGTCTCCAAGATTAACAGCTGGTAATCTATTGACCATACTATGCACCATTCTCATGCACATATATGCAAATTCCCAATAGCCTAAGGATATCATAATTTTTCAATCATTCATTCATTCATGAAAATGGCAAGCATTTGATTTAGATACTAATAGCACCTTACATAGCTGTCTTTTACATAGAAAGTGCTTTCCCACATAAGTTACATAGAAAAATAACTCTGGGATAAATGATAGGGAAGTAATGCATTGTTTTTAACATCTGAATAATATATTACTAATATTTTAGAATTTATTCTGTGATTTAATTCTATTTAATTCTGTTGTTGAGAACTATGCTAACTTTTTTCATTGATTTAGGTGTTATTTTATGTCTTATAATAATATTTTAAACTATTTCTCATATAATTATTGTTCCTCTCTTGTTAATGACTCCCGAGTATTTTATAGTTTTTGGCATTATTGTGAATGAGATTTTTTTTTTTTTACATTTTTATTTCTAACTCATAATTGATAGTATAGAAAGAAATTATTTTATCTAGTTACCTTATCAAATTAACTTATTAATAATAGAATGACTTATTATGTTTGTAATCACAGTATCTCTACATAGGGATAAATAAAACTCGTCTTTTATTATATATTTGCTAATTATTTTATTTTATTGTCTAGTTTTGTCACCTAGAAACCACCAAGCAGCATTGAAATATAATGAAAATAAGTGTCCTCTCTGGTTTTTGAAATTTAGTATAATACCTTTAGGATTTTTCACATTAATATAGCATTTGTGAATAGTCTTTTATTAAGTATTTAGCCATATTTACATAGTTTGCTTCTAATCCTATTTTACATATTTTTATGGTAACAGTAAGAGACAATATAGATTTATAATATAATATTTTATGCAGTTATAAAAAAGTAAATTATAACCATCCCAATTTTATAAGGCCTGAATTTTATCGGATGATTTTTTATGTATATATTGTAAAAATACCTTCTCTTCTTTTTGTTGATGTGTTGCATTATATTAATATGTTACTTGATGTCACTATTTTGCATTCCTGAAATAAATTATATTTTTAAAATGTATATTAATAGCAATTGACTGGGATAGTCATCATATGCATAATAGCTTATAAATTAATATGCAAAATGATGTCCACGTATTGTCACACCACCATTATTACTAAAGCACATGACAATGTTGGGGCTCAGGACACACTGTCCAAAAATATGACTGTAGAAGACCATACATGTCACCTCCAAATTCACTTCTTTGGCGTATTTTGATCTGGTTATTCTGAGAAAGTACAGACACAAGAGTAGATCTGAAATGCTGCCCTTTTGTAAAAGACATTTACATCCATAAAGGAAATCTACATTAGTAGAAGCATCTAACTCAGGAACAGGGTTGTTCCAAGACAACTTTTATCATCTAAGAGACTTTTTATCCAAATAAGAAGACAACCTCTATTCACCATATATTTTCTCCCTTCACCGTTCTGTAACTTGTCTAAAATCCCCAAGCCCCTATTCCTTTCTGTAGATAAGCTTCCACTGTCTGGCCCTTCTTCTAGTCTCATATTTTGTGGGATTCTTGTGCATATATATGGAATTAAATATGTTTTTTCTCCTGTTAATCTTTCTTAGGTCAATTTAATTCATAGCCCAGCCAAAGAACCTAGCTGGGTGGAGGGAAAATATTTTTCCCTCCCTTGCAACAAGTAGTGATGGTTTCATAACACTGTGAACATATTAAAAATCACTGAACTGTGTGTTTTAAAGTGGTTAAAATAGTGAACTTTAAGTAATGTGTATTCTTTCTATGCATGCGTATTTCACTCTCTCTGTATAGACACACACATATAAATATGTACACACACACAAGATGTTCACCAGTAGAAATGTATATGGGCATTAACCATAAGACTCCCAAACTAGAAATGCAGTAAGTCTCCATTGACAGTAAAATTGATAAATAACTTGTAAAACCTTCATTAAATAGATTGTGAAGTAGTAGAAAAAAATTAACTACTACTACATGAAGCAGTAGAAAGGGAACTTCTTGGACATAACATTGAGTGAAAGAAGCCAGATAAAAAATAGTACATTCAGTATGAATGCCTTTCTATAAAGCTCAAAAACAGGTAAAATTAATAATATAGATTCCAGGATAATGTTACCTTTGATGGAGTTAATGACTCACTGGAAGATGCTTGAGGGATTCTTTTTAGGTGCCACTAATCTTCTCTGTATTGACCTGTTTGTTTTCCCAGGTATGTTCTCTTTATAGAAAGAAGTCCATTAGCATATACTTCACATTTATTTTTCTCTTTATTCATACCACAATAACGTTATTTAAAATAAAGGAGTGCATGTGAGAATAATTAGGGATAATTGAAATAGATTAGGGAATAGATAATTGTGACTTGAATTAAGGTTGTAGTGGAAATGTAAAACATTAGAAAGAACTAGGATTGACAGGTCTTGTTGGCTAACTGGATGGAGTAGAAAGGAAACTTTCAGTGTGTATGTTGACACTCTGTAACTAGTCTTAATCCTTTTAATGGATTCAGTCATTTATTGTGACTGTCAGAGAAAGACTAATTAAGACAGGAAGTAGCTAAAAATGTAATATTCTAAACTAATTAATAAGATATAGCAGGAATACAAGCTGTATATTTGCCAATCACTAGCCTTCATAATCACTAGATTCACCAAAAGAACAAGTCAAGCAATGCATATTATATGAATCATAAGCTAATTTTACACACTATTACATTGCCAGCAAAAGACAGATCAGATTTTCAATTCCCAAGAAATTCTTAAGCTTACAGGCACAGATGTTGTTTTCTATGTATCTGTAGGGACTAGTAGAACGCACCTGACAGACCTCCTGGTTTTTGTAGCATGATTTTGCATAACGCAGTGATTTGTAAGAACTCATATATTGTGTTATAGTGGAACTGACAGTATCTAGATTGAAATCTAAGGTCCACAAGACCTTCCTTAGCTGTACACTGCCTCTACGTGACTACATCTACTACTACGTCTGCCTTTGCCCGTGTCTTATTAACCCTCATGATAAAGGTCTTCTCTTTTCCTCAAAAGTGTCCAACTCTTTCCCTCAAATATTCTGAAGAAGGTATCCCTAATATCTAAAGTACCTAAAGTATTATTTCCTAAGATATTGAAATAGCTTCCTCCTTTTGTCATCCGGATCTCATGCTAACTATTTTTTTTTAATATGAAAGACCTAATGTGAGAGACTTTAACTGACCAAAAATTTTTCTCATTGTGGTGGATTGTTTCAAAAAGCAACCCCAATTCTAGAAACCTCCTTGTATCTACACACCTTACAATGCCAATTTTGACCTTCTTCCATCAAGAGTTGGGGTCTCTGTCCCCACCTAATGAATCTGAGCAGTCTGCTTTGGACCATATCCTGTGGAGGATGTGAGGGTATACTAGCTTTAAGCCTAGATCTGAAGAAGCTTTGCTCTCTTGGAACCATGAGCCCTCCATGTGAATAAATCCAGGTTAGCCTACGGGGTGATGAGGCATATAACTTATTTACACATAGCTGGCATCTCACTGCAAGCCAGGTGTCAAACACATAAGTGTGTCCATCCTAGATTAGCCAGCCCTAGCCACCTGACCACAGACACACTAGCAAGCTCAACTGAGATCAACTGGCTCACATCAGTAGAATAGCCTAATTGAATCAAAGACTTATGAGTAATAATAAATGGTATGGTTGTTTACACCACTAAATTTGGAGAAAAATTATCATGGGGTAATAAATAAATTATAAAAACAACTTTTATTTTTTATCTGAGCATTTATCACTACCTTTATTTGTCTTTTGTGAAGGAGTGCTTTCAATGAATGGTTGCTAAAACATTATCTTAATTGGCCTCATTTTTTTTCATGTGTGCTCCTGGTACATTTTCTTTACTTATTTCTTCTTTTGATTTAATGTGAGTTTTTAAAAATAAATCTGTATTTTATTAATAAAACAATAATATTATTCTCAATAATGAATTATTGCAGAAGTGCAAGATAAATATTAATTAGGACAATGATTATAAATGAATTGAATTAGTCTATTAAAGACAAAAACTTTGGAGTACATAAAAAATATGTAACTATTAAAGTACATAAGAAACAGACCTATAAAAAAGTATTTTGGAAAGAAAAATTCTAAAATTATGTCAAAGATTAGTCAGGCAACTGTAAAAAATAAAATAAATAAAGAGAAAAAAATGACAACAGAAACACAGAACTTAAAGCAAAAGATGTCAAGTGGACCAAAAAGAACTCCTGAATTTTAGAGAAGAATGTAAAGTAGTATGAATGTATAGACACTCACAGACATTTTTGGACAAACTTCATAGTATTGCTATTTAGAATGGAGTATTTTATAGAAATATAAAAATAATTCCTAAAGAAAAACACAAACATGTAATTGAAAAAATATATTTTACAATAGTAAATAAATAATAGGAAAATTAGTAAATAGATTTCAGATATGAATATTTAAAATATAATTAATTATCCAGAAAAGAAACCAAAACATATAGTTTTCAGTAATAGTCTAAAAACAACAAAATGTTATGAATTAAAAAGAACAATTAATCACAAATAGCAATGGAAATGGAACAAATTAAGAAAAAACTGAATATAGAGGATTAAAAACAAAACACATCATGAAGCAAAAAGGAAATCAAAGAAATAAAAAACAAAAAGAACAGTGTAAACAAAATATGTAATGTGGCAAAAATATTTATGCAAAGAAAACCATAATCCTAAATGTTTTAAACCTTAAGCAAAAAGAACAAATTATTCAAATTTAACATCCATCTAAATAACCAAGAGAATGAATAGTAAGAAATAAAAATAATGTAGAACAATTATGACAGTTAAGGAAACATGGGTAATTTAGGGGGGAAAAATAAAAACCCAAATGACAAATTCATAAAATAAGCCTTCTACATACTGAAAATATTAGACATATTTCTTACAAAGAAAATCAAGGGTAAATAAGTCACAAATACATGACAATACGAATGAGTAATGTGATATAACTGTATAGATCAAATACTAGTACAGTTTGAAAACAAAGTGGGATTATGTCAAATGGGATGCAAATAAGTTTGAAAATCATAATAAATTGTAGAATATCCTAAGAAAATACAATTGACCAAAGCTGAATCAATTAGAGAAATAAAATTTAATTATGTCATTAACTAGGGGATAATAACAACCAACAAAATAGCAAATCATCTTCCAATATACTCATAATGATACTGAAATCCAAGCAGTTTTATATGACATTTCCATAATAATTTTAGGCAATAGATTAAGCTTTCGATATTAAAATTGCTTCATCGTACAGAACAGCTAAAATGATTTTTCACTGCATTTCTGAATTCAGAATATTTCTTATAAAATTACAGAGGACAGCATTTTATTAAAAAAAACACAGATTAAACTTTGTATATTTGTGAATTAAATTAAGCATCATGTAAAAAATTAAATATACCAGATCAACTAATGTTTATCTCTATAATTCAAGGGTGATCCAATTAGGAAATTCATTAGCTACAAATTAGATTAAAATAAGCTAAAGATAGATTGATCAAATTCAACATTTATTTCTGGCAAAACAATGAAGCCAGAACATGCTATTTTTCCATCATAATAAAATAAAAATTATATCAAGCCAAAAGGAGTAGTCATGGTTAATGCCGGAATATTCCAGGGATAAGACAATTCTTTTAAAAATCAAGAACAAGACTTAGAATGCTCACACTCATCCTAAGTCAATGACACAAGAAAACAAAATAATAAAAATAAATATTTAAAAACACACAAAAAGTGTTTTAATGTTGTTTATTTAGTTGCCTACCTAAGCAGATCAGAAAAGAGAATTAAAAATCTAGCCAGTTTTAAAATATTTTAAGTACAACTTTCCTAAAAATAATTCATCTATATAAGATGATAGCAAATAATCTCATTTGCAAAAGTTGCCCAAAATAAATATTAAACTTAATCACACCTCTACATGTGACATATAAAGAGAACAGGAATTTAAATATTTGTACAAAATAATTTACATAAATATAATGGGATAGCAAGTCCTCAGGTGAAAATGTTCAATATTGTCAGGCATATTACTTCTTACATTAGTCTATTTATTAGATTAATGAAAAAATAATTTTATTAGATTTTAGAATTAGAAAATAATGTTTCTTGGGCCGGCCCGGTGGCGCACTGGATAAGTGCGCCGCTTGGGAAGCGCGGCGGCGCTCCCGCCCGAAATAATGTTTCTTAAGTTTATCTAGAAATATAATAGAAATTCATGTAAGAAAAAATGGTGGAAAGTCTTGATTGATCATGTAATAAAATATGTTGTAATTTTACATTAATTGAATCAATGAATGCAATTATCAAGTTATGGTCTATAGAATAAACACATTAAACTTAAACTTAGAAATATATTGAAGCATATAATATAAAGGTCACATTTCTTTTAAGTGGGTAAAAAACATATCCCATACTTAATGTCAAAGCAAAACTCAACTGTATTAAATATTTAGTGTGAAAAATGATATGTATATGTTCTTGAGAATTCCTTACAGGTAAATATATAAACATAAGGTGGGAAATACTGTATTTAATAAAGAAGTATTTGGCTAGATACAATTAGAAAAAGTGTACGTGTGAAGAAAGATCCAAATTATTAAGAAAGGACAAATATCAGGAAAACTACTTGCAACAAATAAAAAACATTTCTACAAAAGAATAAGGAATGTTCAATTTTCCAATCTATAATTCACTAATTACATGTTATAAAAATTGAAATACAAAAGACTAATATAGTTGTTAAAAACATATCTCAGTGTCAATGCTAACTATAATATTAATATACATTTAATAACTACATATGAATAAATATGTAGTAAATAAGTGGGAAAATTCAAGACTAAGCTGAACATAAATAAGGAAAACTGTTTAAATAAATTTTCATATGTCTAAGATAACACTGCAAAAATAATTAAAATAGTAAGGAGTTCATGTGCAGAAATAATTAAAAACAAATTTTTTAAAATACAAATATATTTTTATAAAGCTAAGGTATAAAAAATTGTAAGGATGTGTGTGTATATATATATATATATGATTAAAAAAATGATAAAAAATGATAAAATTTATCTCTGGCTGAAGGAATAACAATTATCTTCAGCTGATTGAAATATTATACATTCTAATTTTCATTGTGGCTTCCCTGCATTCTTTGAAGTCATGGGCTACTTTTATATTTTTAAATAAGCTTTCTGTTATTTAAGTCTGTAGGCTAACATGTGCAGCTATTGAAGTAGTAGGCTTTAACAGAGCCTTGAATGCCTTGTGAAAATGTGAAAATATCCTTTACAGACATTTAATCTCACAAGCTACAAATAGCTAGGATCTACATTCATTCATTCTAATTCTTAGACTCGTGCTTTTCCATTATATGTGTATCTAGACACACTTCTCAAGACCAACAATAGTTGGGTTTTTGTTTTGTTTTTTGTTTTTTAAAAGGGAGATTTATTTGACAAGTTTCATTTAGCACAATACACCTAAAAGGAAATCACAAAATGATGAAACGTTTAAATTAAGACCTCAGAATTTCATACAAACACCAAGACCTAACACTTAATATTCTTATTTGCTTCCAGGTAGCTTCCTCCTTCTTTCCCTCCCTCTCCTTTATTCTTTCTTTCTTTCTTTCTTTTTCTACCTACTTTACTTCCCTCCTTCCTTCCTTCCTTCTTTATACCTTTTTCTCTTTTTCTTATTTTTATATACATTCTTTTTTATATACCAACTGGTATATAGCTTTCCCTCTTTCAACCTATTTATAGTTAAGATCACACTGCATATGCAGCATTCAATTCTGCTTGCCTTTTAAAAACTTCAATTCATAGTATGAACATTTTTTGGTGTACTTAAATATTTATTGAAAGCAAGATTTAGAATAACTATATGGTATTTCACAATAAGAAGTACTTCATTAAATCACGCCATTAATGTTGGCCTGAAATCCTCCTTCACATGGCTGTTTTAAGCTGCCTTTGTTTATTGCTGCTATGAAACATTACCAGAATTTTTGTCTCCCAAATGATTTTAAAATATTGTACACCTCACAAAGGTATTTAGAATTTACATTAACTTCCTATATATACCCAGACATATTACCTGAGCATATCATTTAGAGTGTGTGTGTATGTGTTTATAAAGTTCAGATATCCTAAAAGAGGCATCTCTTTCATGGAAAGATCATATTAATTGATTATACTTTTAAAAAATTGCAAAGATTAATACAGGACATACTTAATTTTATCATTTTTGGCTATTTTTCCTAAAACTCTTCCAAATTGACTGTAAACACCATACCTCAATCAGAGAAATTAATAAAACAAAGCAAAGAAAAACTGATTAAACTATATCAGCCAACAGAATTATTGTAAAACAGAAACAGCTAATATAACTACATGTTTTTCTCATATTTTTATTTGTTATGCTATCAGAAACAAAATTATCTATGGGTTCTGAAGTAGCAAAATAAATACTATAGCCATAGGTTATTCCAAACTAACTCCAAAATACAGGTTTGAGAAAGAAAATTGGTACTCCAAAGTAACATCTGAAAATGAAGGCTGTCAAGCCACCACACAGAACCATAATAGTCCTGTCTGGGGAATTCCAGACATTCTGTAGCTGTTTTCTGTAGTTCACAATAATCAATTCAAGCAATCTTGCCTCGTCTATTGTAGAATGGTTGTGCCTTAATTTTTTTCCTTTATTTTTCCATCTATGACTTGAGATTAAAAAGTACCAGACCGTGAAAGAATGCTACAGTGTTAGAGTTCATATTGAAGTAATTTCTCTTTGCTGTGTTATGAATTCTCTTTTTCCTTCTTGCTTTTTTCCCCCTTTTTATAGATGAAGTCTGAATCAGTTATTGCCTCATAAAGAGTAGACCACTGATATGAACACCAGGAAAACTGTGACTTAGTAAAATAATAATGCATTGAACTTGGGTGGCACTTTTCCTCATAACTTTTGTTGAACATTAATCATCCGTGGACTTCTCCCATCAGGCAAATCAGCTCTCTCTACCTCACAGCAGGGAAATTTGACAAAGAGGCAAAATGATATGCTGAGAATTGTCAAAATTATTAGATGCCAAAATGAAAACAGAAGCAAAAGTATCTCAATAATAAAACACAGATTTGCATTGGTATCTGCCTGTCTTAGTTTCTAGATAGACCATACCAGCTAAGCAGAGAGCTTGCTCATTAACAGATTTATGCATGGGGAACAAAAAATCAGGAAGGTCACATATCCTGTTCCCTGTACTCTGACATAAATATCTGTAAAACGGAGCAAGCGTTTTTTTTTTTCAGAAGACAGTATTCTTTTAATTAATTTACTTTTGTTTCTTTTTTAATGGGACATAGAATTAGAGGCATATTTAAAAAGAACCATCTCCCCAACAAATCAGTATTGACAGTGTACTTTATCCTTCATCTGAGAAAATAAATTCTGATATGATGAAACTGAATTTCAGGGACATGCTTACAAAGTAGAACTGGGGCTTAGAGCTTTTAATGTAACACACAAAGAAATTTAATGTATTTGGGGTATTCCTCTTGTCACTCATTTTGGGTGGATCATACTACATTGCTTGCCTTTTCCTTCTCTCTTTTTTAATTCACTCAATACTACTAAGGATGTTCTTGTATCCGGATCATTTGGGTTTATTTCTCATTGTAGCAAAGGAATATGTACTCCATAGAGAGCTGTGGAACATCTCAATAACTGGGTGTCAGAAATGACTTACACTATCTGAGCCTTGTTTTAGTAATTTGGGGAGGATTCAAACAAGTGGGGTAACCCTAGATTGGGTATTATTATGTAGTCACAATTCTATGACTGTGTTTTATCCAGAAGAAGGACATATAAGAATCTGTCTAACACTGTGGTAAAAAACTATCAGTCACTCATATTAGCTGGGTTAAAGGAATATTTAGTCATTTATCTGGTTTCGACAATGTTGATATTTTGCCTGTGTACAGACATGATAATAAAGTGGTTTTGTCTTTGTTTTGATCTATCATAGTCACATTGTAGCCTTGTCTGATGTTGATATTTTGCAAAATTGTTTATGTCCAATAGAACACTGAGGCTTAGTGGTGAGAGCCAGGCCAGCTCTTAGCAACACCGAAACATTGCTGTTACAACCAAACCAACTTCTGGAAATAAGGGGCTGCCATTCTCTTTCTCACCTTGTCACCACACAATCCCAGTCTTGAATTTCATATCTCATGGAGAGGATGTACTGAGAACCCAAGCAGGCATCAGATAAGGAAAAATGGAAGTCAAAAGAAAGGAAGTGACTTAAATTACCCTCTAGTATAGACAAAGAAGGCATCAGGCTTCACAAATAGCCCAGCCAGTTTCACCAATATAAGGAACCCAAGCAGGCATCAGATAAGGAAAAATGGAAGTCAAAAGAAAGGAAGTGACTTAAATTACCTTCTAGTATAGACAAAGAAGGCATCAGGCTTCACAAATAGCCCAGCCAGTTTCACCAATATAAGGAAATATGGATGAATTTGAAACCAAAGCCAGATTTGATCATGAGCAGCATTTATTTGACTTCAAGTAAAATGGGGAGAGAGAGAGTGAGGAAATCTACCTAAGATCCTGAGGCTGAGCAAGAATCAGAAAATCTGTTCACAAAAAGACCATATTTCTCTAGAGAGAGGAAATCTACCTAAGATCCTGAGGCTGAGCAAGAATCAGAAAATCTGTTCACAAAAAGACCATATTTCTCTACAGTAATTAAGAAGTTCTGTGTAATTTTCTTTGTACCTATATCTCATTATAATGCAGAAATACATGCATTTCATTGGTGAAACATGAAATTTAGACCCAATATTCAGATAAGAAACTTTTTCTACATTTATATTTGCTCATTCCCCCATGCATTTGTGCATTAACTTATTCATTTCACAAAAAAAGTTACCAAGTGCACAAGACATACTAAATGAAACAGATACTGAATGAAGCAGTCAAATATGGTCCCTGCCCTTTCAGAATTTACATTTTACATGGAAGCTACATATTTTTAAGAGGAATTAGAAAAACATTTTAAAAAAGAATTGCTTGCTAGTAAGGGTTGGTGTTTCCCATCCACTTTGGAACTTGAAGAAGCCAGAAAAACGAAAGAAAAGTGAATGGAGATTGGAAAAATAAAAACTTCAATTAAAAAATTGTGGAAAAACTCCTGAGGAGAAAAAATGTATTTTTGAATTGCTGAGGGAAGAAAACTGTAGACCAGGGCAGGGGACAGAATGCCACAGGAAATAGTTTGGGTACATCCTTACAGTTAGTCTTTTTCTTTGCCCTTTCATGCTAACCAGGGCAACACCAGGGAACTAGAGGTTCCCTGGAGACATGAGCAGGGCATAATGTGTGGTGCTAACAACCCTCTCCCCATTTTCACAAATACGCCCTACAGGCCAATGCTGAAGACAATTATAAAAAGATAATAGCTCTTAGAGAAGAACAATATCTATAGTGCAAGTTCAAGGAGTTATCATGGGAGAGAAGTAGGACTGATATTAGGGACAAGAATAGCCTTTCTAAGTAGTTTTTTGTTCTAAGTAAACTTTACACACATGTGCACAATACACACACACACATACACACTTTTAAACTCTCCAGAGAAGGCAAAAGTTAGGCCCAAAGCTTTGAAATCGCCCTCCAGCATATATTTCCAGCCATAGTACTTGATAGCCTCAGAGGAATAGGAGTTCATAGGCAGAAAATAATCACAATAATTATTAAGCAAAAAACCTAATAAATATCTGATGTGGTGGGTTGAATGTGTCTCCCCAAAATTTATTAATTGGAAAGTTGATACCCATTATAACAGCATTAAGTGGGTGGGAAATTTAATAATGATATTTAAAAAGTGCATGAGGACTGTGCACTCATGAATGGATTAATCTGTTCATGAAGTGTTGGGTAATGGTTTTATGGATTAACAGGAAGTGGTTTTGATGGCTTTATAAGGAGAGCAAGTAAGCAAGTTACTTAACTCTCTTGGTCATGCCACTCTTGCCATGTAATTGCCTGCATTGCCATGGGTCCCTGTAGAGAGTTCCCACCAAGGACAATGCCCTGATAAGATGCACCCCCTGGGCCATGGACTTCCCAGCCTCCAAAACTGTAAGAAAAAACGTCATTTCTTTATAAATTGCCCAGTTTCAGATGTACTGTTATACACAACAGAAGACAAACTGATACAGAAAATTAGTACCAGGAATGAGAATCTGCTAATAATGAATCCCTGGAAATATGGAAGAGGCTTTGGAACTGGATAAAGGGCGGACACTGGAAGAATTTGGAAGGACAGGTTGTAAAAAGCATAGATTCTGGTGAGGACTTAAAAAACAATAAAATTAGGGAAAGTTTGGAACTTCTTAGAGATTGGTTAAGTGGTAGTGACCAGAATACTGTTAGAAATATGGACTATAAAGACCACTTGGAGGAGGTCTTAGATGTAAATGAGAAAGAGTTTATTAGAAACTGGAACAAAGATCACTCTTGTTATAAGCTGGCAAAGAACCTGACTGGATTGCATCTATGTCCAAAGGCTTTGCAGAAAGTGGGACTCAAAAGTGATGAACCAAGGTATTTGGCAGAAAATAAATTTCTAAGCAACGGAGCATTCAAGCAGTTGCATGGCTACTTCTAACAGCCTATGTTAGGGCAGCAAACTCATTATGTAAAGACAAAATTTATAATTAAAAGGGAAGCAGAATGCAAAAATTGGAAAACAATCTGGCTATGTAAAGCATGGCTACTTCTAACAGCCTATGTTAAATTAGGGCAGCAAACTCATTATGTAAAGTCAAAATTTATAATTAAAAGGGAAGCAGAATGCAAAAATTGGAAAACAATCTGGCTATGTAAAGAGTAAAAAAGTATGTTTTGGAGAGAAAACCAAAGGTGTAGCCCAGCAAACACTTGCTAATGAGATCAGGAAAGAAGGGAGGGATGATCAAGGAAATGGAAAAAAGACATTGAAGGCATTTCAGAGATATTTGAGGTTTCCCCTCCTATCACAGACCCAGAGGCCTAGAAAGACACAATGGTCTTGGGGAGTAGTCCCGGGGTGTCCCCAACTATAGCAACCTGGCCCAGGTGCTCCTGGACCCAATGCTGTGTAAGATACAAGCTGGAAACTTTACCTGCATCCAAGTGGTGTTAAGTCTTCAGGTTCAAAAAATTCCAGGGCTCTGGAGGCATGGAAGCCTCCAACCAGATTTCAAAGAAATCTGGGGGCCCAGGAAGAGATTTGTTGCAGGAGCAGAATTACCATGGAAAGTCGCCACTAAAGAATATCTGAGCAGAAGTATGGGGTCAGAGTTGCAGAAGAAAACCTCCACCAGGGCAATTCCTAGTGAAGCTGTGGGGGTAGAACTACCATTGAAACCACAGAACTGCACAGTTACCAGTGTGCAACACCAGCCTATGAGTTCTAAAGCATGACCTAAGACCTACAAACCCATAAGAACAAGCTGCGTGAAAACTTGGGGGCTAACCCCCATAGTCATGTACAGAGGATGCCAAACAAGGAGTGAGGGAATATTATTCTCCAGCTTTAAGATTTAATGTCTGCCCTTCTGGTTTTTGGACATACTTAGGAATTGTTATCCCTTTCTTTTGGTCTATTTCTCTCTTTTTGAGCCAGAATATGTACCCTATGCTTGTCGCACCATTGTAT
>NW_007727406.1:247252-250086 GCF_000696425.1 Galeopterus variegatus
TTTAATGTCTGCCCTTCTGGTTTTTGGACATACTTAGGAATTGTTATCCCTTTCTTTTGGTATATTTCTCTCTTTTTGAGCCAGAATATGTACCCTATGCTTGTCGCACCATTGTATCTTGAAAGCAGAAAACTAGTTTTGGTTTCACAGATGAGACTTTGGACTTGAGAACTGGTACTGGGTTGAGTTAACACTTTAGGGCTATGGAGATAGAATGACTGTATTTGTATGTGAGAGTGAAATGAATCTTGGGGGACAGGGAAAGAATGTTATGGGTTGAATGTACTCCCAAAAGTTCATGTATTGAAAATTTTATCCCCATTGGAACAGTGTTAAGAGAATGGGAAATTCTATTATAGTATTTAATAGGTGGGGCATTTAAGAGGAAATTGGATCATGAGGAATGTGCACTTATAAACAGATTAATCCATTCATGAAGTAAAGGGTTAATGGTTTCATGAATTGTTAGAGAATTGTTCTGATGGCTTTACAAGGAGAGCAAGTGAGCATGTTAACTCTCTTGCCAATACCATTCTTTCCATGTAATAACTTGTGTTATTGTAGAGTCACCACCAAGAAGAAGGCCCTCACGAGATGTGTTCTGTGGACCATGGACTTCCCGGCCTCCAAAAGTGCAGGAAATAAATTTTGTTTCTTATAAATTACCCAGTTTCAGGTATCCTGTTATAAGCAACAGACATCTGACCACCTTGTACAAGTACAATAAGAATTAAGAAAAGAAACATAAAGATCAAATAATTAAAATAAATTTAACAGATATGATCAGAGAGATAGGAATTATAGGTAATATTCAGCATGAATAAATAGCTATGAAGTTCATATGAATAAAAGAACAGATACAAATAAGGAATAATTTAGTAAACAAGGACATCAAGTTGGAAAACTCTAAAATAACTAACTAACTAACTAACTAACTATCTAAATAAATAATCAAATACTCCAAAAAGGTAAAGTAGAATGACAAATATACAATAAATAAAATAAGATGCAAGAAACAAAAATTTACATATTAACATCTAATTAGAATCCCAAAGAAAAAAAGTGCACAGAGAAGAGTATTTTTTAAAAATTACTGCAGATATGCAAAAATTAATAATGATAGATCTCAGATTGAAAAAATCCATACTGAACTAACTAAATATATAAAGAAAACTGGCCCTAGATACTGTACAATGACTATTAGTAAAACCAAAGAATAAAAATCAATTTAATATATACCAAAGAAGGGAAGCTTATCCACTAAAGAAGAAGAAATATGGTAGCATCATATCTGAAAACTTTAGGAATAAATGAGAAAATGTAACAACATGTTCAAAGTATTAAACAAATAATTTAAAATCTAAATTTTTATTTTAAGATAAACAATTTACTAAATGTGAGGTCACAATAAACATATTCTAAGGTTGATACAACTGCTGAAATTGAACTCTATAAAGAATTATTTTTGAAATTTTCTGAGGAAATATTCTAGTTAGAAAAAACATAAATCCAAGAGAAAGCATCAAGAAGTAGGGAAAATATCATCAATAAATATGTAAATAGTGTCCCACCATTCATCAGAATGCAGGAGCACACACTAGGTTCTAGGCAGGCAACATGGGCAGCCCCCACCACCAAGCAAAATGCAAGAGCATGCACAGGGTCACAGGCAGGAGTTGTGGGCAGTGCCCACTGCTCTGTAGAAGACATTAATATGCTGAAAATACCACTTTCATGCAGGTAGTCTACCACAGCCCTCTGCCACAGTAATAGCCACCACAAAAGCAGCTCACCACCACAGCAGCAGCCCTAGCCACCATGCAGGTGGCCTTTGAGCCACTCAACTGCATTGACATGTGGAGAGTCATCAGCAGAGATAGGAAAAAGAAGAAGTCTCTCTCCTCAAAGCCCACACTAGAGTAATAGAAGAAGTAACTGTTCTAACGGATGAACAGACATCAACCAAGAGATACTGGAAATATGAAAATCCAAGAAAATATGACAGAACCAAGATAATATAGTAATTCTCAAATAATACACCCTATGGAGTAAGATACCCTTGAAATGACTGAAAAGGAATTCTAAGCAACAATCTTAAGGGAATGATGAGATACAAGAAGACTTGGTCAGACAATGTAATGAAACAAGAAAAATAAAATCCATGATATGAGGGAGGAAATTTACTAAGAGATCTCTATCTTAAAAGAGAAGGTCTTGGAGCTGAAAGATTCATTCAATGAAATAAAAAACACAACCATAAGCTTAAACAGCAGGCTAGAATAAACAGAAGAAAGAATTTTCTTCAGATCTTGAACATAGTATTTTCCAAATAATCAAGGTGGACAACAAAAAGGAAAAAATAAATTAAAAAGATGAAGAAAATCTAAGAGAGCTAGCAGACGTTAAGCACACAAACATTTGAATCATGGGTGTTTCATGGTGGTGTTTCATAATTGGAGGAGGAAGGAAAAGGCATTGAAAACCTATTCAATGAAATAATAACGTAAAACTTCCCAAGTATAGGGAGAGGCATGGTCCTTCAGCTCCAGGAGACTCAAAAATCCCCAAACAAATTCAACCCAAAAAGATCTTCTCTGAGACACATTATAATCAAACTGGCTAAGCTCAAAGAAAAAAGAGAGAATCCTAAAAGCAGCAAAGAAAAGTGTCAGGTCACCTATATAGGAGCCTTTATCAGACTAACAGCAGAATTCTCAACAGAAACTCTACATGCCAGAAGAAAATAGGATGATTTATTCAAAATGCTGAAAGAAAAAACTGTCAACTAGAAATACTATAGCCAGCAAAGCTAACTGTCAAAAATGAGGGAAAAA
>NW_007727406.1:250513-253460 GCF_000696425.1 Galeopterus variegatus
AAAAATAGTATATTTTCCAGACAAACAAAAACTGCAGGAGTTCAACACTACATGACCAGCCCTGCAAGAAATCCTCAAGGGAATCCTGCATCTGGAATCTGAAAAACAATAATCACTATTAAAAACACAGTGGAAAAAACAAAACCCATTTGTAAACAAAAAAGGGAAATGAGAAAGAGAAAGAAACTAAATCTTCACACCTCAAAAACCAACAACCTCAAAGACAAATAATAAAAGGGGTAGAAACAAACAAAATATATTAAAACATACAAATGAAAATCAATAAAATGCTAAGAATAAAATAATACCTTTTAATAACAGCCCTAAATGTAAATGGATTAAACTCCCCAATCAAAATACACTTACTGACTGATTGGATTGAAAAGCTAGACACAGGATTTTGAACTACACTTTATACCAACAAGACCTGGAAGATATTTACAGAACATTTCTTTGAGCAACTACAGCATATACTTTCTTCTCATCAGCAAATGGAACATTCTCCAGTATAGACAGTACATCAGGTCACAAATCAAGTATCAACAAATTTTAAAGTTTTGAAATCATTTAAAGTGTCTTTTCAGACCACAACATATTAAAACTAGATTCAACAACAAGTGAAACTCAGGAAACTACACAAATACATGAAAATTAAACAACATACTCCTGAATGACCTATGGGTCTAAGAAGAAATTGAACAGGAAATCAAAAAATGGTCTCAAAACTCATGAAAATAAAGACACATATCAAAACCTTTAGGATGTTGCAAAAGCAGTTCTAAGAGGGAAGCTTATTGCTTTAAAAACTTACATCAGAAAAAGAGAAATATTTTAAATAAACAACCTAACACTAAACCTCAAAGAACTAGAAAAACAAGAACAACCAACCACAAAATTAGTAGATGGAAAGAAACAATTAAGATCAGAGCAGAACAAAATGAAATAGAGACCCCAAAAAACACCCCCCAAAAGATCAATGAAACAAAAAGTTGTTTTTTGAGAAGATAAACAAAATAGACAAGCCATTACCTAGACTAAATAAAAAAGACCCAATTAACAAAAAATCAGAAGTGGAAAAGGAGACATTATAATTGATACCACAGAAATACAAAGAATTATTAGGGCTTATTATAAACAACTATACCAAAACAAATTTGAAAGCCTGGAGGATATGGATAAATTTTTTAACACATACAAACTATGAAGACTGAACCAAGAAGAAATAGAAAACCCATAAATACCAATAACAAGCAATGAGATTGAAGCAGTAATTTGCAGTCTCCCAACAAAGAAAAGCCCAGAGCCAGATGGATTTACTGCTGAATTCTATTAGATATTGTAAAAGGAATTAGTACCAATTATCTTCAAACTATTCCAAAGAATTGAAACAGAGGCCATTCTCTCAAACTCATTCTATGCAGGCAGTATCACCCTGATATCAAAACCATACAAAGATACAACAACGAAAAAGAAAACTACATACCAATATCTCTGATGGACAGAGATGCAAAATTCCTAAACAAAATATTAGCAAAGAGAATACAGCAACACATCAAAAAAGTTATACACCATGATCAAGTGGGATTCATCCCAGGGATACAAGGATGGTTCAACATATGCAAGTCAATAAATGTGATACACCACATCAGCAAAAGCAAAACAAACAAACAAACAAAAAAACACATGATTATCTCAATAGATGTAGAAAAAGCATTTGACAAAATTCAACATCCTTTTGTGATAAAGACTCTCAGCAAATTAGGTATAGAAGAAAAGCATCTGAATACAATAAAAGCTATATATGACAAACCCACTGCCAATATCAACTGGGGAAAATCTGAAATAAAGGGAAAAGAGAAGGATGCCCACTCTCACCACTCCCATTTAACACAGTATTGGAAGTACTAGCCAGAGCAATCAAGCAAGAGAAAGAAATAAATGGCATCCAGACTGGAAAACATGAAGTCAAACTGTCCTTGTTTGTAGATAACATCATCCTATATATAGAAAAACTTAAAGACTCTACCAGAAAATTCTTAAACCTGATAAATTTCTTCAGTAAAGTTGTGGGATAAAAAATCAACATGCAAAAATTGATAGCTTTTTAATACTCTAATAATGAACTAGCAGAAATAGAAATCAAGAAAGCAAGCCATTTACAATAATCACAAAAAAAAAATACCTAGGAATCGATTTAGCCAAAATATCTATACGATGGGAACTTCAAATCACTACTGAAAGAAATTAAAGATGACACAAAAGATGGAAAGACATTCCATGCTCTTGGATTGGAAGAATTAACAGTGTGAAAGTGTCTATACTACTCAAAACCATCTACAGATTCAGTGCAACCACCAACAAAATATCAATAACATTCTTCACAAAAACAGAAAACAATCCTAATGGTCCTATAAAAAACAAAAGATCCTGAATAGCTAAAGCAATCCTGAACAATTATACTACAAAGCTATAGTACCCAAAACGACATGATGCTGACATAAAAACAGACACTCAGACCAATGAAACAGAATAGAGAACCCAGAAATCAACCCACATACTTACAGCCAATTGATATTTGTAAAAGACAGCAGGAGCATATATTGGGGAAAGGACTTCATCTTCAATAAGTTGGGCTGGGAAAACTGGACATGCATATGTGGAAGAATGAAACTAGACCTGTACCTCTTGCTGTATACTAAAATCAACTCAAAATGGATTAAAAACATATACAAGACCTGAGACTATAAAACTACTGAAAGAAAATATAGGGGAAACTCTTTAGGAATTAGGACTGGGCAAAAACATTATGAACAAGACCCCCAAATCACAGGCCACAAAAAAATAAACAAATGAAATTATATCAAATTAAAAAGCTTCTTCACAGATAAAGAAAGAGTTAACAGAGTGAAAAGACAATCTTCAGAATGGGTGAAAATATCCACAAACT